>NC_134358.1:60808331-61108331 GCF_048569485.1 Anomaloglossus baeobatrachus
CCAGCATGTAAATGACTGGAATCGTCATGCTGATAATGGCATTGTCAGCGCTAAACATATTCGTCACCATGTCGAAACTGTGCAGAAGGGTGCATAGGTCCTTGATCTGAGACCACTCCATCAGGGTGATCTGCCCCACCTCTGCATCTCGTTGGCCCAGGCTATACGTCATGACGTATTGCACCAGCGCACGGCGGTGCTGCCACAGTCGCTGTAACATGTGGAGAGTTGAATTCCAGCGTGTCGCCACATCGCATTTCAGGCGATGAACCGGCAGGCCGAAAGACTTCTGGAGCGATGCAAGTCGCTCAGCTGCGGCGCTTGAATGGCGGAAGTGAGCAGACAGTTTTCGTGCCCTGTTCAGAAGGCCATCTAGGCCGGGATACTGTGTTAAAAATTGCTGCACGACAAGGTTCAACACGTGAGCCATACAAGGTACGTGTGTCACCTTGCCCAGGCGAAGGGCCGCACCCAGGTTTGCAGCATTGTCGCACACGGCCTTACCAGGCTGCAGGTTGAGTGGAGACAACCATTTATTAAACTCGGACCGCAGAGCTGACCACAACTCCTCAGCTGTGTGACTCTTATTCCCAAGACATGTCAAGCTAAAGACCGCCTGATGCCGTTGCGCTCTGCTGCCAGCATAGAAATGAGGGGTGCGTGATTCCTTCTGCGCAGTGAGAACGCTGGTGGCCTGACCAGGCAGGCTTGGGGCGGAGGTGGAGGAGCCAGATGAGGTGGAGGATGCAGAAGCAGTGGCGGAACTTGAACAGACAGAGGATTGACACACAAGTCGTGGGGACGGCAAGACTTGTGCAGCAGACCCTTCACCATTTATCACCATAGTTACCCAGTGCCCAGTCAGCGACATGTAACGTCCCTGTCCATGCTTACTGGTCCAAGTATCGGTGGTGAAATGCACCCGTTCACACACAGAGTTTCTCAATGAAGCGGTGATGTTGTGTGCGACATGCTGGTGTAGCGCGGGCACACCTTTCTTAGAGAAGTAGTGGCGACTAGGCATCTGGTACTGGGGCACAGCGACAGACATAAGGTCTCTAAAATCCTGTGTGTCCACTAGGCGGAAAGGCAGCATTTCGGTAGCCAAGAGCTTACAGAGGGATAGAGTCAACCTCTTAGCTTTGTCATGGGTCGCAGGAAGTGGCCTTTTATTTGACCACATCTGAGGGACAGAGATCTGGCTGCTGTGTGTAGACGGTGTTGAGTAGGGTGTCCCTGGAAAAATGCAGGTTTGTGAGGAAAGTGCAGGCGGAGACATGATGTTGCCTTCATCCAAAGTTGGTGCTATCGATGTCTGAGAGAGCTGTACACACTCACTTGTTTCCCCTTCCAAACCAACTGACGACCTACCAAGCAAACTGCCTGTTGCGGTTACAGTGGTGGAAGTTGTGGGTGGAAAAACAGGTGTGACAGCTGTCCCCACAGTCCTAGAAGATGAAGAGCGCGTGGATGCACTGGAAGGGGCAGGCGGTGGATGGTTCGCTCCGCTAGGCCGCATTGCAGCACGGTGAGCTTCCCACCGGGCCATATGATATTTATTCATGTGACGATTCATGGAAAAAGTTGTCAAACTGCTGAGGTTTTGACCTCTACTAAGAGAACCATGACACATTTTACAGATCACATAATTTGGGCGATCTTTTTCTATGTCAAAAAAGGACCAGGCTAGGCAAGGCTTAGAGGCCATGCGACCTGTTGATCCACCCCGAATAATGCTCAGAGGCAGAGTGGTGGCTGAGGATGCAGTTGTAGACGTGCTACCAGTGCTCCGACTCTGTCCAGGAAGGCGCAAGGTAACTTCGTCGTCGGTTGCATCCTCCTCCACCGCCTCTGTTGACCTCCTCGAGTGCCTGACTGGGGGTTGACAGTAGGTGGGATCTAGAACTTCATCATCAATTGTTGTGTTTGCACTCCCCTCCCCCTCAGACCGAGCCTCTTCTTGCCCTGACCGAATATTTAAGTTGTCATCCCAATCGGGTATCTGCGTCTCATCTTCATCAGAATGTTCCTCATTGTCTATAACCACAGGTGTTACAGTTTATGACAAAGGGTCAACATTATGCTCAGAAACTTGGTCCTCACGGCCTGAATCAGAGTCACAAAGGTTCTGGGCATCACTGCAGACCATTTCCTGTTCTGTACTCACTGTAGCTTGGGAGCAGACCTCTGATTCCCAGGCTATAGTGTGACTGAACAGCTCTGCAAACTCAGCCATCTCAGTTCCACCATACTGTGCAGGGCTGATGGAGACTTCAGAGCTGGGAGAAAGCAAGTTTGATTGGGATGACAACTCAGAGGACTGGTGTTTTTTGGATGCGGTACTTGAAGTGGCTGAGAGGGCACTTGTTGGACCACTTGAGATCCATTCAAGCATTTTCCTTTTTTGCCCATCATCTACCTTTGTTCCTGTTGTTCGTGTCCGTAAAAAAGGGAGCACATCGGATTGTCCACGGTAAGTAGTAGACATCTTACTTTTGCTGGTAGATGGTTTATCTTCAGCAGATGATAATGGAGCTTTGCCACCTTCCCCACGGACAAAACCTTTTTTGCCTTTTCCACCACGCCTCTTCCCCTTTCCACCAGCATCTGTCATTTTGCCACTCATGTTGATTGCGACAAGATTGTGGACTGAAAATGTGGTAGTAAAAATTGAGAGGTGGTGTAGATTGCAGTGGTGGTCTAGCTTTATTAACAGCAGAATAATAAAGAATAAATATCCCTGACAATACAACTACGGCCCTTAAACTGGCAGCAAAAATTGCTAGTATAATGGCTTAGTTATAATGAGTTGGAGTGTGCAATGCAGGCAGACGCGCTCTGCAAATGTCTTTGCACTAGTGTGACTATAGCAAAGTCCAATAGCCACGTATAGGATGCCACTAGGTACACTGAGTGTTTGCTAGTATAATGGCTTAGTTATAATGAGTTGGAGTGTGCAATGCAGGCAGACGCGCTCTGCAAATGTCTTTGCACTAGTGTGACTATAGCAAAGTCCAATAGCCACGTATAGGATGCCACTAGGTACACTGAGTGTTTGCTAGTATAATGGCTTAGTTATAATGAGTTGGAGTGTGCAATGCAGGCAGACGCGCTCTGCAAATGTCTTTGCACTAGTGTGACTATAGCAAAGTCCAATAGCCACGTATAGGATGCCACTAGGTACACTGAGTGTTTGCTAGTATAATGGCTTAGTTATAATGAGTTGGAGTGTGCAATGCAGACAGATTCGCTCTGCAAATGTCTTTGCACTAGTGTGACTATAGCAAAGTCCAATAGCCACGTATAGGATGCCACTAGGTACACTGAGTGTTTGCTAGTATAATGGCTTAGTTATAATGAGTTGGAGTGTGCAATGCAGGCAGACACGCTCTGCAAATGTCTTTGCACTAGTGTGACTATAGCAAAGTCCAATAGCCACGTATAGGATGCCACTAGGTACACTGAGTGTTTGCTAGTATAATGGCTTAGTTATAATGAGTTGGAGTGTGCAATGCAGACAGATTCGCTCTGCAAATGTCTTTGCACTAGTGGAACTATAGCAAAGTCCAATAGCCACGTATAGGATGCCACTAGGTACACTGAGTGTTTGCTAGTATAATGGCTTAGTTATAATGAGTTGGAGTGTGCAATGCAGGCAGACGCGCTCTGCAAATGTCTTTGCACTAGTGGGACTATAGCAAAGTCCAATAGCCACGTATAGGATGCCACTAGGTACACTGAGTGTTTGCTAGTATAATGGCTTAGTTATAATGAGTTGGAGTGTGCAACGCAGGCAGACGCGCTCTGCAAATGTCTTTGCACTAGTGTGACTATAGCAAAGTCCAAAAGCCACATATAGAATGCCACTAGGTACACTGAGTGTTTGCTAGTATAATGGTGGCTTAGTTATAATGAGTTGGAGTGTGCAATGCAGGCAGACGCGCTCTGCAAATGTCTTTGCACTAGTGGGACTATAGCAAAGTCCAATAGCCACAGATAGGATGCCACTAGGTACACTGAGTGTTTGCTAGTATAATGGCTTAGTTATAATGAGTTGGAGTGTGCAATGCAGGCAGACGCGCTCTGCAAATGTCTTTGCACTAGTGGGACTATAGCAAAGTCCAATAGCCACGTATAGGATGCCACTAGGTACACTGAGTGTTTGCTAGTATAATGGCTTAGTTATAATGAGTTGGAGTGTGCAATGCAGACAGATTCGCTCTGCAAATGTCTTTGCACTAGTGTGACTATAGCAAAGTCCAATAGCCACGTATAGGATGCCACTAGGTACACTGAGTGTTTGCTAGTATAATGGCTTAGTTATAATGAGTTGGAGTGTGCAATGCAGGCAGACACGCTCTGCAAATGTCTTTGCACTAGTGTGACTATAGCAAAGTCCAATAGCCACGTATAGGATGCCACTAGGTACACTGAGTGTTTGCTAGTATAATGGCTTAGTTATAATGAGTTGGAGTGTGCAATGCAGGCAGACGCGCTCTGCAAATGTCTTTGCACTAGTGTGACTATAGCAAAGTCCAATAGCCACGTATAGGATGCCACTAGGTACACTGAGTGTTTGCTAGTATAATGGCTTAGTTATAATGAGTTGGAGTGTGCAATGCAGGCAAACGCGCTCTGCAAATGTCTTTGCACTAGTGTGACTATAGCAAAGTCCAATAGCCACGTATAGGATGCCACTAGGTACACTGAGTGTTTGCTAGTATAATGGCTTAGTTATAATGAGTTGGAGTGTGCAATGCAGGCAGACACGCTCTGCAAATGTCTTTGCATTAGTGGGACTATAGCAAAGTCCAATAGCCACGTATAGGATGCCACTAGGTACACTGAGTGTTTGCTAGTATAATGGCTTAGTTATAATGAGTTGGAGTGTGCAATGCAGACAGATTCGCTCTGCAAATGTCTTTGCACTAGTGGGACTATAGCAAAGTCCAATAGCCACGTATAGGATGCCACTAGGTACACTGAGTGTTTGCTAGTATAATGGCTTAGTTATAATGAGTTGGAGTGTGCAATGCAGGCAGACGCGCTCTGCAAATGTCTTTGCACTAGTGGGACTATAGCAAAGTCCAATAGCCACGTATAGGATGCCACTAGGTACACTGAGTGTTTGCTAGTATAATGGCTTAGTTATAATGAGTTGGAGTGTGCAACGCAGGCAGACGCGCTCTGCAAATGTCTTTGCACTAGTGTGACTATAGCAAAGTCCAATAGCCACGTATAGGATGCCACTAGGTACACTGAGTGTTTGCTAGTATAATGGCTTAGTTATAATGAGTTGGAGTGTGCAATGCAGACAGATTCGCTCTGCAAATGTCTTTGCACTAGTGTGACTATAGCAAAGTCCAATAGCCACGTATAGGATGCCACTAGGTACACTGAGTGTTTGCTAGTATAATGGCTTAGTTATAATGAGTTGGAGTGTGCAATGCAGGCAGACACGCTCTGCAAATGTCTTTGCACTAGTGTGACTATAGCAAAGTCCAATAGCCACGTATAGGATGCCACTAGGTACACTGAGTGTTTGCTAGTATAATGGCTTAGTTATAATGAGTTGGAGTGTGCAATGCAGACAGATTCGCTCTGCAAATGTCTTTGCACTAGTGGGACTATAGCAAAGTCCAATAGCCACGTATAGGATGCCACTAGGTACACTGAGTGTTTGCTAGTATAATGGCTTAGTTATAATGAGTTGGAGTGTGCAATGCAGGCAGACGCGCTCTGCAAATGTCTTTGCACTAGTGGGACTATAGCAAAGTCCAATAGCCACGTATAGGATGCCACTAGGTACACTGAGTGTTTGCTAGTATAATGGCTTAGTTATAATGAGTTGGAGTGTGCAACGCAGGCAGACGCGCTCTGCAAATGTCTTTGCAGTAGTGTGACTATAGCAAAGTCCAATAGCCACGTATAGGATGCCACTAGGTACACTGAGTGTTTGCTAGTATAATGGTGGCTTAGTTATAATGAGTTGGAGTGTGCAATGCAGGCAGACGCGCTCTGCAAATGTCTTTGCACTAGTGGGACTATAGCAAAGTCCAATAGCCACAGATAGGATGCCACTAGGTACACTGAGTGTTTGCTAGTATAATGGCTTAGTTATAATGAGTTGGAGTGTGCAATGCAGGCAGACGCGCTCTGCAAATGTCTTTGCACTAGTGGGACTATAGCAAAGTCCAATAGCCACGTATAGGATGCCACTAGGTACACTGAGTGTTTGCTAGTATAATGGCTTAGTTATAATGAGTTGGAGTGTGCAATGCAGACAGATTCGCTCTGCAAATGTCTTTGCACTAGTGTGACTATAGCAAAGTCCAATAGCCACGTATAGGATGCCACTAGGTACACTGAGTGTTTGCTAGTATAATGGCTTAGTTATAATGAGTTGGAGTGTGTAATGCAGGCAGACACGCTCTGCAAATGTCTTTGCACTAGTGTGACTATAGCAAAGTCCAATAGCCACGTATAGGATGCCACTAGGTACACTGAGTGTTTGCTAGTATAATGGCTTAGTTATAATGAGTTGGAGTGTGCAATGCAGACAGATTCGCTCTGCAAATGTCTTTGCACTAGTGGGACTATAGCAAAGTCCAATAGCCACGTATAGGATGCCACTAGGTACACTGTGAGTGTTTGCTAGTATAATGGCTTAGTTATAATGAGTTGGAGTGTGCAACGCAGGCAGACGCGCTCTGCAAATGTCTTTGCACTAGTGTGACTATAGCAAAGTCCAATAGCCACGTATAGGATGCCACTAGGTACACTGAGTGTTTGCTAGTATAATGGCTTAGTTATAATGAGTTGGAGTGTGCAATGCAGGCAGACGCGCTCTGCAAATGTCTTTGCACTAGTGGGACTATAGCAAAGTCCAATAGCCACAGATAGGATGCCACTAGGTACACTGAGTGTTTGCTAGTATAATGGCTTAGTTATAATGAGTTGGAGTGTGCAATGCAGACAGATTCGCTCTGCAAATGTCTTTGCACTAGTGTGACTATAGCAAAGTCCAATAGCCACGTATAGGATGCCACTAGGTACACTGAGTGTTTGCTAGTATAATGGCTTAGTTATAATGAGTTGGAGTGTGCAATGCAGGCAGACGCGCTCTGCAAATGTCTTTGCACTAGTGGGACTATAGCAAAGTCCAATAGCCACAGATAGGATGCCACTAGGTACACTGAGTGTTTGCTAGTATAATGGCTTAGTTATAATGAGTTGGAGTGTGCAATGCAGGCAGACGCGCTCTGCAAATGTCTTTGCACTAGTGGGACTACAGCAAAGTCCAATAGCCACGTATAGGATGCCACTAGGTACACTGAGTGTTTGCTAGTATAATGGCTTAGCTATAATGAGTTGGAGTGTGCAATGCAGACAGATTCGCTCTGCAAATGTCTTTGCACTAGTGGGACTATAGCAAAGTCCAATAGCCACGTATAGGATGCCACTAGGTACACTGAGTGTTTGCTAGTATAATGGCTTAGTTATAATGAGTTGGAGTGTGCAATGCAGGCAGACACGCTCTGCAAATGTCTTTGCACTAGTGGGACTATAGCAAAGTCCAATAGCCACGTATAGGATGCCACTAGGTACACTGAGTGTTTGCTAGTATAATGGCTTATCTATAATGAGTTGGAGTGTGCAATGCAGGCAGACGCGCTCTGCAAATGTCTTTGCACTAGTGGGACTATAGCAAAGTCCAATAGCCACGTATAGGATGCCACTAGGTACACTGAGTGTTTGCTAGTATAATGGCTTAGTTATAATGAGTTGGAGTGTGCAATGCAGGCAGACGCGCTCTGCAAATGTCTTTGCACTAGTGTGACTATAGCAAAGTCCAATAGCCATGTATAGGATGCCACTAGGTACACTGAGTGTTTGCTAGTATAATGGCTTAGTTATAATGAGTTGGAGTGTGCAATGCAGGCAGACGCGCTCTGCAAATGTCTTTGCACTAGTGGGACTATAGCAAAGTCCAATAGCCACGTATAGGATGCCACTAGGTACACTGAGTGTTTGCTAGTATAATGGCTTAGTTATAATGAGTTGGAGTGTGCAATGCAGGCAGACGCGCTCTGCAAATGTCTTTGCACTAGTGTGACTATAGCAAAGTCCAATAGCCACGTATAGGATGCCACTAGGTACACTGAGTGTTTGCTAGTATAATGGCTTAGTTATAATGAGTTGGAGTGTGCAATGCAGGCAGACGCGCTCTGCAAATGTCTTTGCACTAGTGTGACTATAGCAAAGTCCAATAGCCACGTATAGGATGCCACTAGGTACACTGAGTGTTTGCTAGTATAATGGCTTAGTTATAATGAGTTGGAGTGTGCAATGCAGGCAGACGCGCTCTGCAAATGTCTTTGCACTAGTGTGACTATAGCAAAGTCCAATAGCCACGTATAGGATGCCACTAGGTACACTGAGTGTTTGCTAGTATAATGGCTTAGTTATAATGAGTTGGAGTGTGCAATGCAGGCAGACGCGCTCTGCAAATGTCTTTGCACTAGTGTGACTATAGCAAAGTCCAATAGCCACGTATAGGATGCCACTAGGTACACTGAGTGTTTGCTAGTATAATGGCTTAGTTATAATGAGTTGGAGTGTGCAATGCAGGCAGACGCGCTCTGCAAATGTCTTTGCACTAGTGTGACTATAGCAAAGTCCAATAGCCACGTATAGGATGCCACTAGGTACACTGAGTGTTTGCTAGTATAATGGCTTAGTTATAATGAGTTGGAGTGTGCAATGCAGGCAGACGCGCTCTGCAAATGTCTTTGCACTAGTGTGACTATAGCAAAGTCCAATAGCCACGTATAGGATGCCACTAGGTACACTGAGTGTTTGCTAGTATAATGGCTTAGTTATAATGAGTTGGAGTGTGCAATGCAGGCAGACGCGCTCTGCAAATGTCTTTGCACTAGTGTGACTATAGCAAAGTCCAATAGCCACGTATAGGATGCCACTAGGTACACTGAGTGTTTGCTAGTATAATGGCTTAGTTATAATGAGTTGGAGTGTGCAATGCAGGCAGACGCGCTCTGCAAATGTCTTTGCACTAGTGTGACTATAGCAAAGTCCAATAGCCACGTATAGGATGCCACTAGGTACACTGAGTGTTTGCTAGTATAATGGCTTAGTTATAATGAGTTGGAGTGTGCAATGCAGGCAGACGCGCTCTGCAAATGTCTTTGCACTAGTGTGACTATAGCAAAGTCCAATAGCCACGTATAGGATGCCACTAGGTACACTGAGTGTTTGCTAGTATAATGGCTTAGTTATAATGAGTTGGAGTGTGCAATGCAGGCAGACGCGCTCTGCAAATGTCTTTGCACTAGTGTGACTATAGCAAAGTCCAATAGCCACGTATAGGATGCCACTAGGTACACTGAGTGTTTGCTAGTATAATGGCTTAGTTATAATGAGTTGGAGTGTGCAGAGGACAGGAGGGTACAGTGCCAGGATTGTGGGGTCTGGGTAGAGGAATGGAAGCCTGCCTTTCTATTCCCTCCTAATAGGGAAATGCAGGGAGGAAATCCCTGACCTTGGCTACACAGACGCTGTCGCTGTTTTCAGGACCTGTCACCTTAACTCTGACCCTGCCGGTTTGAGCCCTTAAAAGGACTGATAGAAAGTGCTCTCCCTAAGCTGTCTAACGCTGTGTATGGAGCGCATACAGCTGTATCAGCGATAGGACAAAGGACGGAGCTGCGACAGTGATGTCTGACACCAAAGACGCAGAAGAGATAATGGCGTCCTGGAGGAAAATGTCCGGTTTTATAATGCAGGGACATGTGACATGGACATCCTATCACACATGCCGTTGCTTCTCTGGCTAAAAGTCCACTTAGCTGTGTGTGTGTCTGGGATTGGCTGACATGCTGGCCCGCCCCACTACACGCGCGCGCTTAGGGAAGGAAGACAAGGAAAAAAAAAAAAAATGGCGATCGCCATTATAGAAACAGCAGTGATCTGAAGGCGCTGTTCCCGCACACTATACACTGAAATGTCATAATAGTGTGATTCACAGAGTGACTTACACTATTACAGCAGAAACCAAGCTAGGATTTAGCTGGTTTTTTGCTGCTAGAACCGTTCTCGAACGTTTCTAGAACTATCGAGCTTTTGCAAAAAGCTCGAGTTCTAGTTCGATCTAGAACAGGCCCCAAAATCACTCGAGCCTAGAACTGGAGAACCTCGAACCACGAACCGCGCTCAACTCTACTTATGAGTTCTGATTTCCCGGCTACTGACTGTTTGCTTCCCTCTGACTACGTTTAGACTTTGCCCCTGTGTATTTACAAGACCTCATGTTGTGACACGGCTTTCTGACGATTCTACTGCCATCTGGTGGGCTTGACTAGTATTACCTCTGCTAGGAGCGACATGGATGTAATTGGAGACAGCTTAAAGTTAGGGGTATTGACAGAGTGAATTTGGGGGCCAGAGGCGGCGACATTACCAATGTTTTGCACAAGAAGGACAATCCTTGATACCATCAAACCCAGGGGACTTAATGATGCCGTAAGTTTCCAGCCTTTTCTCAAATAATTTTGACCTGTGATGCATTTTATGTTTTTCCTTTTCCACCATGCTCTTTCATATCTCTATATGCTTTCTCTATGCATCTCCATGATTTTTTCATGGTTCGAGAGTCGCCTGATACTATGTATCATTATTAAAAATATGACATTGCGGTTGAGCTGAGAATAGCTCCGGATCACGTTTGTACCATGACATTTATTTTATTATTTTTTTAATGTTGTCCTGTGGCGGTCCCCAGTGGATGAATGAGGAAAAGCTTTCCCTGAATAATCTCTTACCATCAAGCAACAAAGAATGGTGGCCTTATATTATGTTTTTGTATATTTTGCTATTTTTGCCCAGACTTTGTTATATTTTGCTACAGGATCCTTGACTTCCTGCCTGAGCGCATGCTGGCTCCTTGATGCCCCTCCCCCGGGTGCCTGGCGTCCCACAGGATCATCTGTGCTGCACGTGTGCACGCTGATGATTCCTGGACACCCATGTGCTCTGGAGCATGGTCCTCGGTGTGCCAACGCGCGCTGCTATTGGCAGGTAAGCGCCACAATGGGGGGATTTAAACTGCTGGCAGCACACTCCCTGCACCTCCCGATGAAGCGGAAGCGAAACACGTGTTGAGGTGCAGGGCAGCATGTTCAGTCAGGTTTTATCTTCTGTGGGTCGCTCCATCTTTATGGAGTATTTTCTCCTTTATGTGCAGCATGATCTCCCCCTGCTGATCATTGGCAACATGCCTTCTTACTGCTTACCTCATGGTCTGTAACTTTACATAGGGGATGTGAGGCTGCACATTATACAGGTTTACTAGCTTTTGGTTGCACTGTTTTCTTGTAGAACCATTATCAATCACATTTTGCAACCATATAATGCACATTGCATGTATAGTACATCTTTGCTGAAACAGTTGGCATGTTGATGGTTTATGACTCTTTTTGTGATGAATTTTGAGAGTGTACAAGACCAATTCTGGTCATTATTTATGTATTATTATAAACTCCCATATTTATTATAATATCTGTGCCACATTGTTGCCACACTGTTCAGCTGTGGTTTGCAGTATCCTGCATTAAATATGTGACCCAACCTTGTGCGACCTCTAGTGGTTGATTTTGGTACAATCCATTCAGATATATTTACATTCATGCTATTTTGTATTGTACCACTTCCAATCACTTTTTGGTCCCTTAATAATTACATCTTCCTTGTAACCAAGACTTTGGCGTGATATTTTATCCTGACACGCATAGCTGCCCTGTTTTTTGTCTGTGTGTTATTGATTTTATTTTCACTCATTGCACTAACTGTGTGTCCCTGTATCGCATTGCTTAATAAAACAAATTTTGTATTTTTTGTAAATCTTTTGGGACGTAGCCTTCATTTACTGATTTACGGTACTTACAAATAGAGTCTATTGTTTAAATCATTCTCTGCTAGGGAATTATCTGCTCATACGTTTTCTCCACTCTAACACCCCTAGTGGTTTACCAGCTAACTACCTTCTCAGGTAGTTTCAGGAATCCTCTCAGTCCCACGTTACTGTGCTGCACTGCTATTGTACATCTTAGAGTACAGTGTGATAGATATATATATATATATATATATATATATATATATATATATATATATATGTCATGGCTAAAAGTGTTGGCACGCTTGACATAGTTACAGAAAATGAAGCATTTCTTCCAGAGAATTATTTAAATTACACATGTTCTGTCATACACATGTCAATTTCATTTGAGTGTAATGCAACAACACAAAAAAACTGAAAAAAAAAATGCGAATTAGATATAATTTCACACAAAACCCTAAAAATGGGCTGAACTAAATTAAATTGTTGGCACATTTCCAAAATTGTAGGTAACCAACTTTGTTTCAAGCATGTGATGCTCTTCAAACTCCCCTGTGGCAAGTAACAGGTGTGGGCAATATGAAAATCACACCTGAAACTAGATAAAAAGAGAAGATGACACAGTCTTTGCATTGTGTGTCTTTATGTACCTTCTTAAGTACAGTGAACAGAAAGGGGAGAAGAAAACCATCTGAGGACGTGACAATCAAAAATGTTGAAAAATATTTACAATCTCAAGGTTACAAGTCAATTGCTAGAGATTTTGATGCTCCATTGTTCATGATGCAAAACATAATCAAGATGTTTACAATTCATGGCACTGTAGCTAATCTCCCTGGACATGGAGAACAGTGAAAAATTTATGAAAGCTTGCAACGCAGGATAGTCCAGATAGTGGATAAGGGATAAGCCGCCCCAATCAAATTCCTCAAAAATTCAAGCTGTCCTGCAGGCTCTGGGTGCATTAGTTTCAATGGCAACTACGTCGACATTTGAATTAAATTAAACACTATGGCAGGAGACCCCCGGACCCAACTGCTGACACAGAGACATAAAAGAGTTAGACTGTAGTTTGCCAAAATGTATGTGGGTAAGGCAAAATATTTCTTGGAGAGCATCTTAGAGACAGATGTGACCTAGATAGAGCTTTTTGGTAAAGCACATTATTGTAGTATTTACTGAAAACTGAATGAGGACTAAAAAGAAATGAACAAAGTCAAATACGTTGGAAATTCAAATATGTTTTGGGGTTGTTTTGCTGCCTCTGGCACTGGGTGCCTTAACTGTGTGCAAGACATCATGAAATCTAAGGATTACCAAAGGATTTTAGGGCCCTGTGTTAGAAAGCTGGTTTAGTGTCCTAGTTCATGGATCATCCAGCAAGACAATGACCTGAAAAGTACTCCATGTTGCACTGAGAAATGGCTGGAAACAAAATGCTGGAGTGTTCTTAAATGGCAGCAATGAGTCTGGATCTAAACAGCATTGAACACTGTGAAGAGATCTTATAATTACTGTTTGGAGAAGGCGCCTTCAAATATGAGAGACCTAGAGCAGTTTGCAAAATAAAAGTGCTCTCAAAATCCATATGAGGGGTGTAGGAAAGTTGTTGATGGTTATGCTAATTACCTAAGACTGACATCCTCAACAATTCAAAGCTCCCACTCCCGTCTTCAAGATTTCTCACGAGCTGCACCTATGCTCTGGAACACACTACCAAGAACAATCTGATTAATTACCAACATCAACACCTTTAAGTGGGCCCTAGAAATGCATTTCTTTAGACTAGCCTATCACCTCACTGCCCTGATCTAATCTAGTCCCTTTCTGCCCTTCATAAAATTTACTTCCAGTTCTTGTCCCCTGTATCTTCTGGTTCCATCCTCTTCATGTACTTTTTACACTCTGTACCTGTATAAATTCTGGCTGGGGATCGGTCCATGCAGTTGATTTTGAATCCCCTATTAAATCGATGGCTGGACCATATATGACAAGCTTTTCTTCCCCCCCATTCACCTTTTGTGCCTCCCCTATTTCCTCAAAGGCTGTAAGCTTACGAGCAGCGCCCTCACTCAACTTGGCATCTGAAATTTTGTTACTCTGTAATGTCTCATATTGTCTGTACATGTCCCCTCTGAATTGTGTTGCGCTGCGGAATATGTTGGAACAGGAGGAAGTCTTGGGTATTTTGGTTACAAATAAGCTGAGCAGCAGCACTCAATGTCAGGCAGCAGCTACAAAACCAAAAAAGATATCAGGGTGTATAAAAAGAGACATTAAATCCCATAATCACAACGTATTGTTACCTCTCTATAAATCACTTGTAAGGCCACATCTGGAATATGGGATCCAGTTTCAGGCTCCACATTTGAAAAATGATACTCAGCAGTCAGACTCAGTTCAAAGGCGGCAACTAGATTATTACAGTTAATGGAGGCCGCCCGAATGATGAGGGGTTGGAAAAGTTGGATTTGTTTAGCTTAGAATAAAGACGTCTCCGAGGAGATCTCATTTATATGTATAAATACATGTGTGGTCAATATAAAGGACTGACACATGACTTATTTCTTCCAAAGACAATACTAAGGACCAGGGGGCACTCACTGCGAGTGGAAGAAAAGCGATTCCACCAGCAGCTAAATAGGGAAGGGTTCTTTACAGTTAGTGCAGTCAGACTGTGGAATGCCGACCACAAGAGGTAGTAATGGCAGATACTATAACAACTTTCAAAAAAGGGCTGGATGATTTCCTCAGTACACAACATTGTTGGCTATAAATGATTTAATGACAAAATGTATACCGTAATTGGTGGAGGAAGGTTAAACTTTATGGACCAAGGGCTTTTTTCAACCTATGTAACTATTTAAAATTAGACAAATATTTATACTCTCAGTATTTTATCAGTATTTGTAGCCAAAACCAGGAATGGGGAAAAAATGAAGAAGTGGTGCTATACGTTTTTATTATATTTGTCCTTTGACTCTTCCACTCCTGATTTTGGTTTACAAATAGTCAGGTAAAATCATAAAATACTTAATGTATGAATTTAGCCTTACCCAGAGTATGTTTGCAGCTTCTTTTCTGTCTTATAAAAAAAAGCCATTAGTTTCATGTCTTTCTAAAAGCATTTTGTGCCTTTTTACTGCACATGTGATTGTCATGTTCTCTTTTTTCCATTAAAAAAAGGTCACTCCTGGAGCATGCTGAATTTGTCCCTTTGTTATACAACTTGTTGCATTTTTTTTACCATTTGTGTATTTTTTTCCCAAACATCATTTTGAGTTAATAAACTAATAAATAAATAAAACACCACAAAAATCGGGGAACTTTAGCAAAACCACCCTAGAGGGTATGTACATTTGTGTATTAAGTTGTGCTCTTTTCAATTATTTATTCTGTATTAATTTATTACTGTTTACAAGATAGGTATAATAATAATTATTATTATTAAGTTGTATGCATAACCCTTTACTAAGCAGTCAATTTAATTCAAAGCACAAATAGCTGCACACTAAAATTCATTCCCCTTTATAGCTGGAGTTTAGCTGCCAAGACATGTAGGTTTTTACCCAGATAGAGGTGTTTGAGTTAGGTTCCCAGTATATAGAGATTACCTTGCCACTGGTTACCGGTCTCACATGCATTGGATAATATATAAGCTAAATATCTCATTTTTCAAATATTGTTATAGCAGTAATGCAATACCAGAGCTCACTTATACATTGTTAGCATTCTAGAGTGCAGCTGTATATGTTTTGTAGCTATGATGTGTTTTTAGCTAGCACCTTTTCACACCTGTTGGATGTGCGGGTCAGTCTATATATATATATATATATATATATATATATATACACATATATATATATATATATATATATATATTATTATTATATATATACATGTGTATGTGTGTATATATATATATATATATATATATATATGTATGTATATATATATATATGTATATATATATATATATATATATATATATATATATATATATATATATATATATATATATAACATATATGTCTCCACCCTATGACCAGGATGTTCACGTCGCCTTATAGCAGGAGTCTAGCTTCCCAGACATGTAGGTTTTTAACCCAGATAGAGGCATTTGAGTTAGGCTCCCAGTAAATAGAGATTTACCTTGCCACTAGTTACCAAGCTCACATGCATTGGCTTTTTTCAAATATTCTTATAGCAGTAATGCAATATCAGAGTTCCCTTGTTCATTGTTAGCTGCCCAGAAATTGAAGTTTTAACCTAGACCTAGATAATGGCATTTCAAGTTAGGTTCCTGATATATAGAGATTACCTTGCCGCTGGTTACTGAGCTCACATGCATTGGCCAATACATAAGCTAAATATTAGTGACGAGCGAGCATGCTTGTAACTACTCAGTACTCGCACGAGTATCGCTGTACTCGGGCTGCTCGGCGGGGACCGAGTAATCTCGCGATACTCGTGCTGTACTCGTGGTCTTCATTTCTGCATGTTGGCGCTCTTTTGAGAGCCAGCCCTCATGCAGGGATTGGCTGGCAGACCACTGCAATGCCACAGCCCTGTTAGTTGTGGAATTGCAGTGATTGGCCGGCCTGCACAGCGTGACCGAGCCTTTATACCGGCCGGCGCGCTGTGCTCTGCTCACAGCTATCCAGACAGTCAGTGCAGGGAGAGTGTCGCTGATTCAGGGAAAGCTTTGCGGCCCTTTATAGTTAGTTCCGGAGCAGGGCTGCAAACAGTGTGACCAGAAGTCCTTCTCAGGACTATTCTAGTTGTATACAGGCAGGCAGGGTATAGCCAGGTCGGAGTACAGTAGCAGAGTCCTTCTCAGGACTATTGTTGCTATATACAGGCAGGGTATAGCCAGGTCGGAATACAGGCTAGTGACCAGAAGAGTCCTTGTCAGGACTATTGTAGCAGTATACAGGCAGGCAGGGTATATAGCCATTCCTAGTGGTGACCGTATACCAGCCTTCATCATATCTGGGGCTGGTGTACACAGTCTAAAACAGTCCAGATAGTGTCAGACTTCTCAGTAATTGTCGCTCCTAAAAACCAGTTAGGTTCTTATTGCGTCCGTGCTTGCATTTAAAAACAGCACGTGTGTGTCTGTCGGTGGCAGCGTACAGGTGCGCGTTTTGCACAAACTATTATATAACGCACAAGTCTAGTGTATAATACACGTCAGTCAGCAGTGTCTGATAGTGTCAGACTTCTCAGTAATTGTCGCTCCTAAAAACCAGTTAGGTTCTTATTGCGTCCGTGCTTGCATTTAAAAACAGCACGTGTGTGTCTGTCGGTGGCAGCGTACAGGTGCGCGTTTTGCACAAACTATTATATAACGCACAAGTCTAGTGTATAATACACGTCAGTCAGCAGTGTCTGATAGTGTCAGACTTCTCAGTAATTGTCTCTCCTAAAAACCAGTTAGGTTCTTATTGCGTCCGTGCTTGCATTTAAATACAGCACGTGTGTGTCTGTCAGTGGCAGCGTACAGGTGCGCGTTTTGCACAAACTATTATATAACGCACAAGTCTAGTGTATAATACACGTCAGTCAGCAGTGTCTGATAGTGTCAGACTTCTCAGTAATTGTCGCTCCTAAAAACCAGTTAGGTTCTTATTGCGTCCGTGCTTGCATTTAAAAACAGCACGTGTGTGTCTGTCGGTGGCAGCGTCAGGCTCCATATTGTCCCTGGATAGAGACGTGCATGATGGCCTGTAAACATGAAGTGCCCATTGTAAGGAAGTGGGTCTATTGTAGTATAGCCCTTAGGCAGGGCAGCCAAAAATTGGGAGGCTCCACATTGTCCCTGGATAGAGATGTGCATGAGGGCCTCAAAACATTGTTCCCATTGCAAAGGAGCGGGTCTCCTGTCGTTGTAATGCCCATTCAGAAAGAATGGGCGAAAAAATTTACCACTGGGGGTATACCTGAAACAACGGCTTAACTATTGTAACGGTCACCATGATGGCGCATGAGGAGAAGGAGGAGCAGTCCAGCGATTAGCCAAAGTCCAGAAGTGTGTTACCATGGGTGAGTGGAGGTACATGGCAAATTCCCGTTACAAACTTTAAATTCCGCTGTCATTTGCTGTTGGTGTGTGGTGAAGTCTGGCCAAATCCAACCCTTGTTCATCTTGATCAGAGTCAGCCTGTCAGCATTTACAGTTGACAGGCGGGTGCGTTTATCTGTAATGATTCCACCTGCGGCACTAAAAACACGCTCTGACAAAACGCTAGCGGCAGGGCAGGCCAGGACTTCCAAGGCGTAGAGACTAAGAGCCAATTCATGCCACGTGTCCAGCTTGGATACACATTAATTGTAAGGCACAGAGGAATGTCGGAGTACAGTTGTTTGATCTGCAAGGTACTCCTTGAGCATCTGGCCAAACTTAGGATTTCTTGTGGCACTACCCCTCACCTCAGGGGCTGTGGTATGTGAGGGGCTGAGAAAACTGTCCCAAATCTTAAAGACTGTTCCCCTACCTCTGGCGGATTGGACTTGTGCCCCTCTCGGCTGTACGCCTTGGTTGTCCACTGATTCCTGACCTATGCCGCTAGCGTTTTGTGAGGGGAATGCTTTGCCTACTTCCGTGACTATGGCCTTCTGGAACTGCTGCATTTTGCCTGACCTCTCCGCCTCGGGAATAAGAGACATAAAGTTCTCCTTTTAGCGTGGGTCTAACAGTGTTACCAACCAGTAATGATTGTCGGCCAAGATGTTCTTAACGCGAGGGTCACGAGACAGGCAGCTTACCATAAAGTCAGCCATGTGTGCCAGACTCTTAACAGCCATCACTTCAGTATCCTGACCAACACGATGACTGAACATGCTGTCCTCCTCCTCCTCCTCCTCATCATCTACCCTGTCCTCTGGCCAGCCACGCTGAACCGAGGATATGACTGCATGTCATATCCTCAATTTGGCCAGAGAGTTGCTCCATGTCTTCATCCTCCTCCTCGTCATAGTCCTCCACTGCACGTTGTGATGAGACGAGGCTGGGCTGTGTGTTATCACCCACACCCACTACTGTTTCTTGCTCAAACTCATCGCGCTCCGCCTGCAATGCATCATGGTTGTTTTTTGAGCAGAGACCATTTTAGAAGGCAGAGAAGCGGTATGGTGACGCTAATAATGTCGTCATCGCCGCTCACCATCTTGGTGGAGTCCTCAAAGTTTTGGCGGATGGTGCATAGGTCGGACATCCATCTCCACTCCTCAGGTGTTATGTGTGGAGTTTGACCCATTTCCCGACGGCTTAGGTGATGCAGGTACTCAACAACTGCCCTCTTCTGCTCACATATCCTGACCAACTTGTGCAGAGTTGAATTCCAACGCGTGGGGACATCACACACCAGTCTGTGTGCCGGAAGATGCAAACGGCGTTTTAAGCCGGCAAGGCCGGCTGAAGCAGTAGGTGACTTTCGAAAATGTGCAGACAGGCGGCGAACTTTTACCAGCAGATCAGACAGCTCTGAGTATGACTTTAGAAACCGCTGAACCACGAGGTTGAGCACATGGGCCACGCATGGAACATGTGTCAGCTGGCCTCGCCTCAAAGCCGCCACCAGGTTCCGGCCATTGTCACACACAACCTTTCCTGGATTTAGGTTCAGAGTTGTGAGCCAGTGATCTGCCTTCTGTTTCAGAGCTGTCCACACCTCTTCTGCTTTGTGGGGTTTGTTGTCACCTATGCAGATTAGCTTCAGCACTGCCTGTTGCCGCTTCGCCGAGGCAGTGCTGCAGTGCTTCTGTGTCGCCCTGGACAAGCCAGGGGCCACAGAGCACAACACTTAAACACCCCACACTCCCTGCAGGCATATCATAGTCAAAACACAAAATCCTTGTTGCCTTCCCCAGGGGCTGTTGTCCACACCAGGGTGTGGAGCCAGGCGGTTGGTCTCCACCCACTGAGGAGGAGGGAAAACACAGGCAGTGAGAGTTAAGCTAAGGAAGTGGAAGGAGGAAAGTAGTAGAGAGGAGAAAAGTGACAGCAAAGAGCCTGAAGTTGGTCCGGGTGTGTGGCCCGGACAGGACAGCAAGGTTGGCAGGATGTGGTGACCGTCTGCAGTGGAGGCCGATTGGAGTCTGCCGTAAGGACCGTGGACGGGTGGTGACCCGGCCGTACCGGACCGGTATACAAAGAGAAGCCAGCACCATTGGCAGAGGACTTTCGGATCCCGGCAAGGCTTGGTGTCGCCGTGAATTTGCCAAATCCGTTAGTGTCAGGGTTTCCAAACAGCCAAGTCCAGATAGAAGGCAACCGTCCAACCGTGAAGGGGAGACACCGCCACCGCCAAGGGCAACCGTCTCCCAGGGCCAGCGCCTGTGGGCAAAAGGGGCTCCTCCGGCCCATATCCAGGTCGGGGAGCGGGTTACCGTTGGGAAACCATCACTACCAACACTTAACTTAGGTGCAGGGAGAGACAGTCATCACTAACCTGCAGGGAGGAACAACCGCAGCCGTCCGAGTGACCCGTCCATCCAGCCACTTGTTTTACCGTGAACTGTGTCATCATCATTGGGCTGAGTGAGTACCTCCGTGCCGTGCGGCACAGCGCTGCCCCTGCGACCCTGCACCTCATCAGGCCCCGCAACCCGCCTGTCATCCATCTCTACCCCATCACCAGGCCCCGGGACAACCAACCCCCCTACCCACGGAGGGGAGAAATAACAACAAAGCTGCTCCCTGTCACAGGCTCCCGGGATCCCCGTCCAGAGCAGCGGTGGTGTCCACACAATCACCACAACCGTGGGTGGCGTCACGGACAATATCCCCAAAACCCAAACCACCCCTTTTCACTCACGGGCGAGTAGCGCCGCTCGAGTCCCCGGGATCCGGCCATCGCTCGAGCCAACGAGCAGCAGCAGCCGTAGAACAGCGTCAGCCGGACCCGAGCAGTGGGAGAGTGCACCGTCCCCTCCTCCGCCCGCGACACTTCCAGCTTGGGACTGGTGTGGAGGGTAAAGTGGATCAGGATGCGCAGGAGGAGGAGGAGGCTGAGGAGCATGACATTCCGGAGCTGTAGAGTGTGTGTGAAACCCTGACTGAGTTAGGGCCTGCAAAACTTGGTGTGTGAAGGACGTGTTCCGTCCCTCGCTCAGACTGGGTCCCAGCTTGCACAATATTAACCCAGTGTGACGTCAACGAGATGTAGCGGCCTTGCCCACATGCACTTGTCCACGTGTCTGTGGTTAGGTGGACTTTGGCTGAAACAGCGTTGTTCAGGGCACGTGTGATGTTTTGTGACACGTGGTTATGCAATGCGGGGACGGCACACCGGGAGAAATAGTGGCGGCTGTGGACCGAGTAACGTGGGACAGCTGCCACCATCAGGTCGCGGAATGCTTCTGTCTCAACCAGCCTAAAAGGCAACATTTCCAGCGCAAGCAGTCGCGAAATGTTAGCATTTAGAACTGTGGCATGTGGGGTGTTGGCAGTGTATTTGCGCCTGCGTTCAAAGGTTTGCTGAATGGATAACTGAACGCTGCGCTGGGACAAGGACGTGCTTGATGATGGTGTTCCTTCTGCGTAGGCAACTGCAGGTGCAGGAGTGGAGGAGGCTTGTTCCCAGGCAGCATGGACAGGGGATTGGCTCGCATGCACAACCAGCGAAGACGTAGCAGTGACATCAGCAAGCACTGCTCCTGGACTCTGTTGTACTTCCCACAAAGTCGGGTGCTTGGCTAACATGTGCCTGATCATGCTGGTGGTGGTCAGGCTGCTAGTTTTGGTACCCCTGCTGATGCTGGCATGGCAGGTGTTGCAAATGGCCTTTTTAGAATCATCTGGAGCCAACTTAAAAAACTGCCAGTGTCAGAGTTCCGGGTTTTCCAGTTTTCTTTTGAAAGAGCTTGCCCTTTGTTAACATGGAGTTTTCTGTTCTGTTGCCCTACTTCCTGTCCATCTGTTTAAAAGCCGCCCCTAAAGCTTAGTCCAGTGCCTGAGTATACTGCTTCCTGTGTGCTCCTGCCCTGCAGCTTTTGGTTGCTGATTGTTATTCGGATCCTCTTGGAAAACAACCGACACCGACTCTGGACTTCATCTGGTATCATCTAGCTGTGCCCGGACTCTGTTTGCCGTCTTTGGTCGGCACTTCTGCCCGGTTCCTTCCGTTTAATACCACTCTGGACTCACATCACGTACGGACATTTTTGGACTTACCTATTGCCCTTTTGTGTCCCGGCTGCTGCGCATTTAGGGCTTCTGGGGTGATTGCCAGACAGTCCCTGTATAGGGGTTCGCTCTTGGTGGTCTCCCTGGGGGAGTCCGGTGCGCGGTCCCGGGAATTCCCTTTCGCTCCGTCCCTGGAAGGTATTTCCTGTATTTATGTTCTACTGTGTTTTTGTTCCGTTTATGTACATATTTGCTGGTTGCATATTATAAACGTCTTGCACCAAGAACTCGTCTCTGGTTGTCATTGCCCTAACGCAATCGAAATCCTCAATACATACAATAGTATTACAGCCAGACTCGGGAAGACCTAACATTTGTACAGGCACCTTGTGTCGTGTTGTTCCGGGGAACAGTTGCCTGACGTCTGCCTGGGGCCACCACTCTGCTTCTTACTGCCTGTTGGGATGCTACGCCTCCCTCCCCCTGTGCACTGCTGTCCTCGCTCTGCATATCCTCCTGCCAGGTTGGGTCAGTTACTGGATCATCCACCACGTCGTCTTCCTCTTCCGCACCCTGCTCCTCCTCCTGACTTCCTGACAATTGTGTCTCATCATCGTCCATCCCTTGTTGAGACACGTTGACAACTTCGTGAGAACGTGGCTGCTCAAATATTTGGGCATCTGTACATACAATCTCGTCATGGCCCACTTCAATAGGAGCTGGCGAGAGGCCAGAATTTGTGAATGGAAACGTGAACGAACAGCTCTTCCGAGTGTCCAAGTGTGGGATCAGTAATGTCCGTGGACGTGTACTCGGCCTGGTGGTAGGAAGGAGGATCAGGTTCTGAAATGTGCGGTGCAGTATCACGGCTACTGACACTTGACCGTGTGGAAGACAGAGTGTTTGTGGTGGTGCCAATCTGACTGGAAGCATTATCCGCTATCCAACTAACAACCTGTTGACACTGGTCTTGGTTCAAGAGCGGTGTACTGCAGCGGTCCCCAAGAATTTGGGACAGGACGTGCGAGCGACTAGATGTGGCCCTTTGTTGTGGCGAAATTAGAGCTTGCACACAACCTCGGTCTCTGCCTGCACCACCATCCCATCCACTTCCTTGTTCGTTGACAACGCCCTTGCGCATTTTGCAATGCTGTGCTGATGTGTATTCACTAGACTTGTGCGTTATATCCAAGTTTTTGCAAAACTCACACAAATGCAGCGGAAAGCTGCCACCAACAGGCACACACGTGCGGTTTTTAAATGCAAGCACGGAGGCACTAAGAACCTAACAGGTCTCTATCCAGGGACAACGTGGAGCCTCCCAATTTTTGGCTGCCCTGCCTAAGGGCTATACTACAATAGACCCACTTCCTTCCAATGGGCACTTCAGGTTTACAGGCCCTCATGCACGTCTCTATCCAGGGACAACGTGGAGCCTCCCAATTTTTGGCTGCCCTGCCTAAGGGCTATACTACAATAGACCCACTTCCTTACAATGGGCACTTCAGGTTTACAGGCCATCATGCACGTCTCTATCCAGGGACAACGTGGAGCCTCCCAATTTTTGGCTGCCCTGCCTAAGGGCTATACTACAATAGACCCACTTCCTTCCAATGGGCACTTCAGGTTTACAGGCCCTCATGCACGTCTCTATCCAGGGACAACGTGGAGCCTCCCAATTTTTGGCTGCCCTGCCTAAGGGCTATACTACAATAGACCCACTTCCTTACAATGGGCACTTCAGGTTTACAGGCCATCATGCACGTCTCTATCCAGGGACAACGTGGAGCCTCCCAATTTTTGGCTGCCCTGCCTAAGGGCTATACTACAATAGACCCACTTCCTTCCAATGGGCACTTCAGGTTTACAGGCCCTCATGCACGTCTCTATCCAGGGACAACGTGGAGCCTCCCAATTTTTGGCTGCCCTGCCTAAGGGCTATACTACAATAGACCCACTTCCTTACAATGGGCACTTCAGGTTTACAGGCCATCATGCACGTCTCTATCCAGGGACAATGTGGAGCCTCCCAATTTTTGGCTGCCCTGCCTAAGGGCTATACTACAATAGACCCACTTCCTTACAATGGGCACTTCAGGTTTACAGGCCATCATGCACGTCTCTATCCAGGGACAATGTGGAGCCTCCCAATTTTTGGCTGCCCTGCCTAAGGGCTATACTACAATAGACCCACTTCCTTACAATGGGCACTTCAGGTTTACAGGCCCTCATGCACGTCTCTATCCAGGGACAACGTGGAGCCTCCCAATTTTTGGCTGCCCTGCCTAAGGGCTATACTACAATAGACCCACTTCCTTACAATGGGCACTTCAGGTTTACAGGCCATCATGCACGTCTCTATCCAGGGACAATGTGGAGCCTCCCAATTTTTGGCTGCCCTGCCTAAGGGCTATACTACAATAGACCCACTTCCTTACAATGGACACTTCAGGTTTACAGGCCATCATGCACGTCTCTATCCAGGGACAATGTGGAGCCTCCCAATTTTTGGCTGCCCTGCCTAAGGGCTATACTACAATAGACCCACTTCCTTATAATGGGCACTTCAGGTTTACAGGCCCTCATGCACGTCTGTATGCAGGGGCATTGGTGAACCTCACAATTTTGGACTGCCCTGGCAAAGGAAAATACTACAAAGACTCACTTCCTCAAAATGGGCATATTAGACTCAAGAGGCCTTCATGTACGTCTCTTCTCAGGGACATCGGAGTGCCACACAATGTTTTCACGTAAAATCTTTCATGTATTAATCTCAAAAAGTAACATACACCAGCTCTATCTCACTATTGGGTATGTGCCCTTAACATTTCCGCCATGAAAAATCATTTTGGGGTCATTTTGGAAGGTTTTCTGGTGAGTCCGTAAAAATGGCGTAAAACGCGGACAAAATTGTTCACAGCTGTGACTTTTCAGTGATAAATGCTTCAAGGGGTCTTCCCCATGCTGTTGCCATGTCATTTGAGCACTCTTCTGAGACTTTTGTGACATTTTTAGGGTTTCTCCATGCTGCCGGGGGGTCATTTCACAAAAATACTCGGGTCTCCCATAGGATAACATTGGGCTCGTTGCTCGGGCCGAGTACACGAGTATCTTGGGAGGCTCGGCCCGAGCTTCGAGCACCCGAGCTTTTTAGTACTCGCTCATCACTACTAAATATCTCTTTTTCAAATAATCCCATAGCAGTAATGCAATACCAGAGTTCCCTTATTCATTGTTAGCATTCTAGAGTGCAGCTGTATGTATTTTGTAGTTATAATGTGTTTCCAGCTAGCACCTGTTCACACCTGTTGGATGTGCGGGTCAGTCTATTTATACATTTATAGTGCATCTCATTCTGATTGAGCACTCTGCCCTCTAACCAGGCTGTGTTTATTTCCCTTTATAGCTGGAGCCTAGCTGCCCAGAAATGGAAGATTTAACCCAGATAGTGGCCTTTCAAGTTTGGTTCTCGGTATATAGAGATACACCTTGTTTCTAGTTACCGGGCTCACATGCATTGGCCAATACATAAGCTAAATACATTTTTTTTCCAAATACTCCTATAGCAGTAATGTAAGAGTTCTCTTATTCATTGTTAGCATTCTAGAGTGCAACTGTATGTGTTTTGTAGTTATAATGTGTTTTCAGCAAGCACCTGTTCACACCTATTGGATGTGTGGGTCAGTCTTTTTGATATATTTGTAGTTGATTTAATTCAAACATAAAGTATGATATATACGTGTTAGATCTTTGTCTATCATCATCATGATTACTATAAATTATTATTTTGTATTTTTTCTTAACTATATCCTTCTTTTCCATATCATCACAAATATAATATAAACCGCCATAAGAAGCCATTATTACACTCTTTTAGGAAGTAAATCCACAATCCATCAATATTGTTATAAAAATGTATATATTCTCCCAGAAATTCAAATGACCATTGATTCATGTATTTGCTGTAAGGCATTACCAGCAAACTAGGAGTCAATATAATGACTCCACTAAAGAGCCTGCATGTCTCCATCAGTTCTGATGCCCTAGCCTCAGGTAATATGACTTTTTGTCACAATGTGATGTATTACCTTTAGTCCTTCCTGACGCTCTATTGTGTTTTCAGCTCAGGTAGAAGATTCGAGCAGTGTAAAATATTTGTACCTGTGTCAGTGGAGGTGACGGCTACAAGTGCCCTGTGATGCGCTCCGCAATATGGCCGAGAAAATAGAAAATGTGACTATTTTCCGTATTCTACCGTCAATGGCTTTCCCTAATGTGATATAAAAGGTAGTAATATAATTAAACATGTACATCATATTAGTGAATAAAAATGCTAATTTACAAAGATGTAACACTAAAGACATTATCTGGGGACATTTCTAAAACAGTGTCGAGCTGTTAATCCACTAACGCAGAATTTCTCCTTTTCTCCCAGCTGATTTTCAAAGCCAATTTTAATTCTGCTCATGGGGTGAGAAAATAATAATCCACTGGAGAGATTATGTTCAACTGTTCATGAGAGTTACCCTATTAAGGAGGCTATGAATTTCAATAGGGCTTTTTTTTAATATTTGATCATCACCTTAATTCAAGGACAGATATTCTTCATGTTACAGAACAATTGGTTTATCTGTATTTGCTTATTTTGTTGTTTTTTTTTTTTGTTTTGTTTTTTTCTAGAGGATTAAGGTTTAACATGTATGTAATTTTGGTAAGCGGCAGCTCATAATTATTAAATGGAAGATTATTTTCTATCTTTATATCCACTTGAGGTATCAGGTACATTAATAATTAGGATTGAGAATTCAACAAGTCTGTTCTGGTAAATACAGTGGGGAAAAAAAAGTATTTAGTTAGGTCGCGCTCACATCAGCGGTATTTTGCCGCAAAACCGGATCGGTAACAGATGCGTTTCAGTTCCTTTCATTTCCAATGGAATCGCGAGAAGATTCGGTCACATGCGGTTGCGTGCGTCACATGCAACCACATGTGACCACATCTTGCCGAGATTCCATTGGAAATGAATGGAACTGAAATGTATTTGTGACAACTCCGGTTTTTCGGCAAAATACCGCTGATGTGAGCGAGGCCTCAGCCACCAATTGTGAAAGTTCTCCCACTTAAAAAGATGAGAGAGGCCTGTAATTGACATCATAGGTGGAAAAAAAAAATGTAGTCAGCCACTAGTGTTAAGCGAGTAGTTAACTATTCGTACCCGCTATACTGTTAGCGAGTACTGTCCCCTACTCACATATTCATTATGAGTAGCAGGCGCAATATAGGTCAATGGGAAATACTCGCTAAGTAGCAAGTAACCCGAAAGCCGTACTTTTCGTGCGAGTAGCGAATAGTACGGCTTTCGGGTTACTCGCTAGTTAGCGAGTATTTCCCATTGACTTGCATTGTGCCCGCTACTCGAAATGAATATGCAGTAGCAGACAGTACTCTTTAATAGCATAGCGAGAACGAATAGCCAACTACTCGCTCAATACCATCAGCCACCAATTGTGCAAGTTCTTCCACTTATAAAGATGAGATTTGCCTATAATTGACATCAAAGGCAGACCACAACTATTAGAGACCAAATGAGAAAACAAATCTAGAAAATCACCGCGTCTGATTTGGCAAGATTTTTTTTTCAAATTATGGTGGAAAATAGGTATTTGGTCAATAACAAAAGTTCATCTGCATATTTTGTTACACATCCTTTGTAGGCAATGACTGAAGTATAATATATATATATATATATATATATATATATACACACACACACACACACACACACACACACTGTATGACACCTGATCTGCATGTTGGATTGCAGAAAAATAAGTAAACTACACACTGAGAAAGTGTTACATTTGAAAGACAGGTTAGGATTACTGAAAGTCTTGTTTACAACCTCAATCAGAAGTCCATTTTTTCACATATGAGAAAACAATAAATATGTGGGTTCAATCAATCAGAGGTTGGTCCAAGAGTTATAAGATTTTCTTGCAGTTGAAAAGAAAAATTTTGTGTTTATTTTGGCTATCTATCATTAAATGGTTTTGTACAGAGCTGCCACTGGCGGGTTGCAGTAATAGGATGTCCCGCCACTGCTGTGGTTTTAGGGACAGATGGTATAGCAGCAAGTGTGTTTGCGCCCTCCACCAGTAGGGGCTTGAGTCTCATGTTGTTGTGCTGCACCTTGTGGTGCGCCAGTAATAGACATGACACAGTTCTTGCAGATTAATCGGTATTTACTCACTGGATATTGCAAGTGCAGTTTGGTACAGCTGGTCAACCGACTTTCCTTTGTCCCGGTGCTGACTTGAGACCCAGTTGAGCCCTCCGTGCACATGCAGAGCTGATGGTCCCCTTGCCTAAAGCTGTTGGTGACCTGCGGCGCTCCGCTCCTTTGTTTTTCCGGGCCCAGTATGACAGGCCTCGCGGTCACTTGTGGGGTAGGCTACTTCTCGGTGCCGTCTCCCAGGTCCTATATATGAGGCTGTATCCCCGAGACTATGGGTTATGTGGTACCTTGGAAGTCACCACACATGGCTGGATCAGCAGACCGCCTGGAGCTGTCGTCTACTCTGGGGTCCAGTACCCCATTATGCGTAGTACCTGGGATCTTCTGTCTACCCTCAGGCTACTACCTCCTAGTCGCCCTTTGGAGTCTCCTCACAATCCTTACACCTTTCTCACTCACTGACTCCTTTCAACTGTCATTTTATCTCTGCCTACTCTGCCTAGCAACCCCTGTCGCTTCCCACAAGCCACGCCCCTTTGCCAGGCTAATAGCTAAGGGATTAGTTCCTACATCTGCCCACTGTTAATCCTCCACATGCTGTGCCCAGTTCTCAGGGAATGTGCCCTTACCTGTGTGTGAGGTGTGGGCTGTCAGCAGAGGGCATTCCAGAAAGCCTTAGGATCCTGCAGACCACTGGGGTAGCATATCCCAGGGTGCTGCAGTTTTCCAACACAACGTCTAAGTAGGATTAAAATTGTCACGGGAATGTACAGATGAAACAGGGGCTCCTAGGCTGACCCTAAGACTGGGGCCCCTGTGCTGTCCTTTATTTCAAAGGTAGACTTGATAGTAGTAAGGCTCGAGCTTCCAACATGGCCCTGTCTATTTTCCAAGCCCTGTTACTAATTTTCCCCTATCAGGGAGCTAGCCGAAAACCTAGTCACCCACACCTCACAAATAGTCACAGAGAAGGGTAAATGAAAACTTGTGCACACTGCACTCAAACACAAAAGAGGGACATTATGTAAACTGGGTAAGAAATAAATACCTAACTGGAGGACGCCCACACCACACAGAACCACAATTTGAAGATCACCATACAACTGGATAACCGGAGGAACCAGGAAGCAAAAGAGCTATATCCGGCATAGAGGCCCATAATCCAGAAGCTTAAAAAGGCTGGGGATGGTGATTAGCAACCTGAGCTCCCAGTAGCTGATTATATGCCTTCAGAAATTAACTCTCACTGTACTGGAGAGCAGTGAAGCCAGAACCATCTGATGCCCATGACAGGCTGTGCAACTAAAGAATGCCAGGCACTTGATCGAACTCTGTAGTGTTAACAGAGTTCATTGCTGCCACCCAGCGAGTGCAACGCAGAACACCGCATGACAAAAATCTAGGTTTATTTCATTCTTTAAAAGCCAAGGGCATGTGGCAAAACACACATGTGATGTTTTGATTGCTTCCAATCTTAGTCATAACATATTATGATGACTAAGATCAGAAGTGATTGAAACGCGTTAATATGCTATCAATATGTGTAGTGGGACATTGAACCCTCTTTTTCTACCGCATGTCGGTGGCTTTTAAGAAATGCAATTAATTGGATTTTAATCTTACTTGGACGTTGTCCTGGAAAATGTATTCCTAATGGATCACATGCTGGCCGACATTAATTCCGTAAACCGTCATCAATACCTGTTTCCTGGATCTCATGTGGTCGGCTGGACTTTTGTCTTTTTTAACCATTTAACAGTCTGTAAAAATCGGATCGCACTTTGATGCCATCAGAGTACTGTCCTTTTTTTCATAGGTCCATGCTCAGATCAAAATTGGTTACGTCTCCGTGATTTTCTACGGACCACTTTGACCACAACAAACAATCATGGACATGTGATAACTGAACAGACTATCACAGATATGAATGTTATCCGTGTTTTTTAAAGACAATAAATGTACGTCCGCATGAGGCCTATGATGGGGAGATAATCTCCCAGAATATCAAAATGTAAAAATCAAAGGAATTCAGGTACTCAGGGTGAAGAAAATTCTTTAAAGACCCAGCAGTGACTCTGATACACTCTTATGTCTTTTACCTGTAGGTAATAAATCCCCGTCAATATGTGCCACAAACAATTCATTATATTAACTGTAACATGTTTCTCACCGGCAGCGTTACACAATAGAGCAGTGGCCATATGAATGATATAATTTATTGCCTTCACTTTCAGGTTACAATATATTGATATGACAGAGGTTAAATAAAGACTCCCCTTTTTCTCGGTTAGCTAAGGACAATGTCACTTTGTATCAAGGCAAATCTTTAAACAAAATAATTATTTCCTAAGAACTCTGACTTTTGACATGATTGGATTAAAAAGGGTTCATGTAACCATTTACAATGAATCAAAATTGCAAATAAGCAGCCAAAAGGAGGCTTTTAAGCATTGAATAGAGTCTTGAGTCATAATTTACATGTCAGAATATGAAATAGAGTCACGGTGTTACTTAAAGGAATATTACAAAGTTTAACTTTAAAATTTAACATGGACAAGTTATGGAAAGTTTTCCAATCTACTTTTTGTATTTGTTGTTCACTTCCAGAGGATACAACTCGGTTATGGCCATGTGATTGCATAGTTTGTTACAATACTCAGCTCTGAGACCTGTATTTTAATGACCCGAGTAACTGTAGCTATATGATCATCATGATATGACAATAAAAATCTCTTTTTCCTCTATATTCTTTCATAGCTTCCATGTTTTGTAGATGTTTGAACAAACCCAGTTGTTTCCAGGTATGAACTGACAATGAATGGGTTCTAGGTATGAACGCTGCAATGCACACACTGGAGGATTGCACCCTCACTCTGGCTAGTGCCATCATGCTCTAAAATTTCCTGGTAGACGGCTGTGTTGACTTTGGTCTTGATAGAACAGTGGACCTACACCAGCAGATGACATGGCTCCCCAAACAATCACTGATTGTAGAAACTTCACACTAGACCTCAAGCAGCTTGGATTGTGGCCTTTCCACTCTTCCTCCAGACTCTGGGAACTTGATTTCCGAACGAAATGCAAAATTTTCTTTTATCGCAAAACAACACCTTGAACCACTGAGCAACAGTCCAGTTCATTTTGTCCTTGGCTCAGGTAAGATGCTTCTGGCATTGTCTATTGGTCATGAGTGGCTTGACACAAGGAATGTGACAGTAGTAGCCATGTCCTGGATACGTCTGTGTGTGTTGGGTCTTGAAGCACTGACTCCATCAGCAGTCCACTCCTTGTGAATCTCCCCCAAATTTTTGAATGGCCTTTTGTTAACAATCGTATCAAGATTGTGGTTATCCCAATTGTTTGTGCATCTTTTTCTACCACACTTTTTCCTTCCACTCAACTTGCTTGGATACAGCACTCTGTGAACAGTCAGCTTCTTTGGCAATGACCTTTTGTGGCCAACCTTCCTTGTGGAGTGTGTCAATGACTGCCTTCTGGATATGTGTAAAGTTTGCAGTCTTCCCCATGATTGTGTAGCCTACTGAACCAAACTAAAGGACCATTTTTAATGCTTTAGAAGCCTTTGCAGGTTTTTGTGGTAATTATTCTAATTTTCTGACATAATGACTTGTGAATATTCATTGGCTGTAAGCCATAATCAACAGCATTAACAGAAATAAACACAAGAAATAGACCACTCTCTTTGTAATTACTTTATATAATATATGTGTTTCCTTTTTGTACTGAATTACTAAAAAAAAATAACTTTTTGATGATATTCTAATTTATTGAGATGCACTTGTATATTCTATCAATGTCTCCTGTGATGTCTATGACCCCAGCCTCCCCAGTGATGTATATTCCTACCAGCCCTCCTCTGTGATGTAATTGTTTTACCAAACATAGCAGGGTAATTTTCAAGCTGATAATTTTGAGCAGTCCTCAAATTATGGTAGAAATTTCCAAATGGCTCCAGGGAGAAAAAAGATTCCCCACACCTGGCCTAAAGAATAGCACACTGAATGATTACTCATGGCATACCGAGCATTCTTTTAAAATTACTACATCTGTATTTTCTTCATACAAAGATCTTCCTTTGTCAATGTAAGTTTAACAACATTCAACACACAATGACACACATAAATATGCCACACGTGATTCTGTAGAAGATGCTTCTAATTTGCATGGACATTTTACTAAAAAAACAGTAATGTTCATGCACTGATTTTCTGCCTATTCGAGCCTCTCTGTGGTGCAATGTGGTACTGCAAATCCAACAAGTCAAGAGCTTCCATGGACAGACACTACATGAGCCATTCAATTTAGAATGTCCCAAAAGCATCCCGGGTTTTTATCCCCACTACCGGGATAATAATGATAATTTTTATTTATATAGCGCCAACATATTCCGCAGACCATATGAGACATTACAGAATAACAAAATTCAATGGATACCAAGATGAGTGAGGACCCTGCTTGTAAGTTTACAGTCTATGAGGAAATAGGGGAGGCACAAAAGGCAATTTTGGGTGGGAGGAAAACTAGTCATATATGGTCCGGCCTTCAAAATAATAGGGGATTCAAACCCAGCTGCATGAACCGGTGATCAACCAGAATTTACACAGAGTGCGAAAGAATACATGAAGAGGAATGCAACCAGAAGATACAGGGTACAAGAATTGGAAGTAAATTTTTTAAAGGGCAGAATGGCAATAGTTACATGAGGGAGGTGAGGTGTTAGGCTAGTCTAAAGAACTGTGTTTTTAGGGCCAGCTTAAAGGTGTGGATGTTGAGAATTAATTAAATGGTTCTTGGTATTGTGTTCCAGACCATTGATGCAGCTCGTGACAAATCTTGAGGACGGGAGTGGGAGGTTTGAATTATTGAAGATGTATCTTAGGTCATTAGCAGAACAGAGGGCACGGGTGGGGTGATAGACGGAGATGAAGGAGGAGATGTATAGCGGTACAGACCTGTGGAGAGCTTTGTGTGTGAGAGTGATAAGTTTATATTGGACTCTGTAGCTGATGGGCAACCAGTGCAATAACTGGCACAGAGCAGAGGCATCAGTGAAGCGGTTTGAGAGGAAAATAATCCTGGTTGCGGGATCTGCAGTCATCAAGTTGCATCCAAAAAATAGCTTATGATTGAAGGGGTGAATTGAAAATGTGAAATAGTAAGATCAAAACCAGGGACACTAACAGAATTATATACCATAGACATAGTCAAGGTCAAGTCTAGGCAGAGACTTGAGGCTAAAGGGTAAATTAACAGTTCAGGGTTAATCCAGAAAATAAACCAAGGTGTTAAAACAACAGGTGTATGATGAGCGGTCCCATGGAAGCTCGGGTACTTCAAATTCCAATGGGACCTGGTGCAAATTTATGAACTGGCCCTACACCTACATATTGGTCAGATATATGGGCCTTTATAGTGTTCTATATCCTGTAAAGACATATGTGTTGCCCTTCTCATAATGTAATAATGTCCCCTAACCTGTACTAATGTCACCCATGAGGGACCTCTTCCCTGTATAACGTCCTTCATCCTGGGTCCCTTCCAATAATAATCATCCATCCTGTGCCCCTTCCAGTAATAATGTCCAACATCCTGGACACCTGCTTGGTATAATTTTCCCATTCTGGGCCCCTTCCAGTAATAATGTCCAACATCCTGAACCCCTGCCTGGTATAGTTCCCCCATTCTGGGCCCCTTCCAATAATAATGTACAACATCCTGGACACCCTGCCTGGTATAATTCCCTCATTATGGGCCCCTTCCAGTAATAATGTCCAACATCATGGACCCCTGCCTGGTATAATTTTCCCATTCTGGGCCCCTTCCAGTAATAATGTCCAACATCCTGAACCCCTGCCTGGTATAGTTCCCCCATTCTGGGCCCCTTCCAATAATAATGTCCAACATCCTGGACACCCTGCCTGGTATAATACCCTCATTATGGGCCCCTTCCAGTAATAATGTCCAACATCCTGGACCCCTGCCTGGTATTACCCCATTCTGGGCCCCTTCCAGTAATAATGTCCAACATCCTGGACCCCTGCCTGGTATAATTACCCCATTCTGGGCCCCTTCTGGTAATAATGTCCAACATCCTGGAACCCTGCCTGGTATAATTACCCCATTCTGGGCCCCTCGCAGTAATAATGTCCAACATCCTGGACCCCTGCCTGGTATAATTACCCCATTCTGGGCCCCTTCTGGTAATAATGTCCAACATCCTGGACCCTTGCCTGGTATAATTCCCTCATTCTGGGCCCATACCAGTAATAATGTCCCCCATGTTGTTATGATTATGAAGTCCCATATCCAGGGCACTTTTCTGGTATATTGTCAAAACTCCTGGGCCCATCACACAACACACATTAAAACATAAACAAGCAAAAAAAACTATTCTTCTCCTCAGTTTGGGGTCATCTGGAAGATTTGCATTTGGGTCCACAATTTTTAATATACTCCCCTTCTAATGCAAGTGTAGATGACCAAAGTTAAGGCGTGCGAAGGGCAATCTCATTGAACAAAAGCTTAATAAGAAGTGAGATGCTTGGTACTAGTAGAACTAAAGATGGAGGGAGTGGAAATAAACAGTATGAGATAGTCGGAAAAAGATGAAGAATCGTTTTATGAAAATTGCAGTTACACAAATAGCTACATGACCAATTTATATGAAGGTATTACAGAGTAAATCCTATATCCGGGCAATCTAGAACTTAATGTTAAGCACAAACTAATCAAATTTCAAAAAAACACATTTCTACTCCTTTCCCATATGTGTATTATGGTTGTATGATCCATAAAGTAGGATTTAGAAGTCTACGGAAGATACATTGAACAATATTGATGCGAGAGAAGAATCATATAAGAATTCTAAGATCCTCATTAAATCACATAAGAAATTACAAAACAACATTCCGGACTATTACAACACTCATGATGCACCTAAAAGCTTTTAAGGATGTATTAAAACAGAAAGCTCACATATTTCTTTCTCAAGAAAGCAGCAGTCTTCCAATACGAACAACCTGTAAAGTTTAAAAATTAAATAACACTATATTTGCACCATTATCGTACAATTTGAGTGCGCTAGATGCCCCAAACCTCAACTCCCTCATCTTCCAATGAAAAATATATTTGAAACCAAAGGACATCTTTGTACTGTTGCTGAACTCTTCTGATAAAATATGTATGTGATAATGTGCTCCCCTCTGGATTTTGGTCAAGCAGTTGAGACAACCAGTCAGATGCATGCATTAAGTGATTTAGGTTAAAGTATAAATAGGAAGGTATACAATCATCATATAAAAATTTTAAAAAATAGATGCTAATGTATTTTTTTAACCTTTTAAAGTTTAAAGAATTGTTTGGGTCTTCAAGTAGTTGTCCACAACTCTGTCAACCCCTTCTCAATCCATATGTTTACCATAAGTAAAATAATAACACCTATACCAACCTCCAGTGCCAATGCTATTTCAGCAATGTCTGCACTTTCTCTCCTAGGGATCACATGACATTGTGTGACTCAATCCCTGGCTTCATTCTCCTCTCCTCCGAAAGTAACAGGCATCCACAGGAAGCGAGAGAGCGGCTAAAGCTCCCACTTTCTCTGGATGTCTTGATTTGCCAAAAGGAGGGGAGAGTGGAGCCAGTGCTGATTGGTCATATGGATTGCTTGATAAAATGTCTTGTGAGCCCCAGGAGAGGCATTTCAGGCATCACTGTAATGCTACTGGCACCAAAAGTGAGGTATTAATATTTTACTGAACGGAAACATAAGGATTGAGAAGGGGTTGCCCAAGTACTAGACAATCTCTTTAAAGTATCTCTGTAGTTTCAGGTGACTATTTAGAATAAGCTGCCATATGTTAGGACATGAGGATAACATTATGTCACGATGGGTGACGTAGAACTAGGAATGGGACTCCTAAACTGGCCCTCAGGTAGGGGAGTCCCTAACTGTCCCTTGTCCTGGAGGTTCGACTGATGGTGGCGAGGTCTTGACCACCTGCATAGCCCTTATTCCTTAATAGCCCTTGTCCAATATCCCCTCACCCCCAACCCAGGAAAGGGCCGGGACTGGAGTGGTTAATCCCACAGAAAAGACAAACAGGGAAAAACCAAAACTCAAACCCACAGGAAACACTCACATGGGTATAGACAAACCGTGATCAGGAGGAAATAAAGAAAGGAGAGAAAAAAAAAAAGACAAAAGTAGTTCTACAACACACCAGACTTGTACACAGCAGTTCACCAGAAGCTGGATAACCATGCACAATGACCAATATTGCAAAAGCTATTATCCGCATAGAAGAGCAGGTAACACCATCTTTTAAAAGGCGGAGGCAGCCATGATAGGCATCCAGAAACCTAGGGGTTGAAACTTTTGCAGATTGATCACAAGGAGGGCTTCAGTAAAAGGAAACTGGTTGAGGGACATGCGCAGTTTAAGATCTTGGCTTATCATTAAAGGGAACCTGTCATGTGAAAACACACTATTAACCTGTAGATATGGGGTTAATCTGCAGGTAAAAAGCATTTGGAACCTGCCAAGTACCTGCATATTGACCCGCTGCCTGAAAGAAATGAACTTTATTCCTCCCGGCAGCATTCAGGTTTCAGCTGTGGGGTTGGAGCCGGCGTGGTTTCAGCCACAGCTCTGTGTATCGAGAGTGGCAGGTCTAACCACTCTCCCTCCATTGATTAAAAGCCGCTCAGCATTAAGAGAGGCTGTCAATCACGGCTAAGGATGTGGTTACAGCCACCGCTCTTGAAACAGAGCAGTGACTGATCCCGTGCTGGCACCACCCCGTGACTGAAACCTAAATATTACTGGGAGGAAGAAAATTAATTTCTTCCAAGCAGCAGGGATGGATGTGAAGGCATCAGGAATGTTCCTAATGCTATTAATTTGCAGATTAACCCTATATCTGCAGGTTAATAGCATTTTTGCATGTGTCAGGTTCCCTTTAAGCCAAGATCTATATCTGCGCATGCGCCGTCACAAACGTAATTTTCCTGAAAAGTTGCTGGAGATCAATCTGTGGAAGGGCTGACAGTGTCCATGGAGGCACCAGTGCAAACTTTAAAACTGGGGGAATATACAAACACCAGAGGCAGGCAGAGGGGCTGGAGTAAAGTCAAAGATTCCACCCGCAGTCTCGCCCCAATTCCCTGGAAGCTTATGAAACCTAAACTTCAAATGCTGAAAAAACAAAAACCAGATTGCAGGTTTCTTCACTGAAGGTCTGTATTCAATCAGTATAACAGCGCCATTGACAATTTTTTTTTTGTAACAAACATACTCTTGATGACAGGTTTCCTTTAAGTTATTTACTACGTTATGAACTGAGGATATTAATAAATATGGTTCAATCCTTGATGAAGACACACCATTTTGTGTTGTTAACAGCTTTTTTTCTTTTTTTTTTGCTGTCAGATGCATTGTTAAAAGTTTATTAGTGGGCTATAAAATTACTTTTTGGGTTACAGCATTTTGAGGTCAGTGGTTTTCATTTCGTTTTTAAACTCCTCAGACTTTTGAAATTGCATTTTTTTTTCTGCTATTTACCAGAAGTTTCAATCCACTATCTAAAAAGACCCTTCTGCATGTTTTTGTCACTATCTGACATGAAATCAGAATAAACCTTTCCCGTTTTAGGTCGAAAGGAACCAACATTTTTTATATTTGACAAATGCCAGAATAATGAGAGAGAGAGAATGTTTTAAGGCATTTTTTTTACGTTCTGCATAGTCAAAAGTTTACATACATTTCATTAGTATTTGGTACCGTTGCCCTCAAACTGAATTACTTGGGTCAAACTTCCTTGATCTCCTTTTACAAGCTTGTCACAATATTTGGTATGAATTTGGGCCCATTCCTGTTGACAGAACTAGTGTAACTGAGCCATGTTTGTAAGTCGCTTTGCTCGCACCGGCCTTCTTAGCTTTGCCCATAAATTTTCAGTAGGATTCAGAATAGGTCTTTCTGATGGCCACTCCAAAACATTAACTTTGTTATCCTTAAGCCACTTTGTAATCAGTATGTCAGTATTCTTAGGGTCATTGTCCATTTGAAAGGCCTATTTCCACCCAAGCTTTAAGCTCCTGGCTGATGTCTTGAGATGTTGCTTCAGTATTGCCTCATGATCTTCTTTCCTTCTGATGCCATCTATTTTGTGAAGTGCCCCAGTACCTCATGCAGCAAAAAGAATCCCACAACATGATGCTGACACCCCAATGTTTCACTGTTGGGATTGTGTTCTTAGGCTTCTAAGTTTCTCATATTTTCCTCCAATATAATGGTGGCCGTTATGGTCAAACAGTTTAATTTTAGTTAGTCAGACCACAGAACATGTCTTTAAAAATTAAGGTCTTTGTTCCTGTATGCATTTGCAAACATTAATCTGGCTTTTTTTATGTTTATTTTGGAGTAATACCTTCTTCCTTGCTGAGTGGTCTTTCAGCCCATGTTGATACAGTTTCATTCTTTTCATTGTGGACAATGACAAAATCTTTCCAGCTTCCACCAGCATCTTCACAAGGTCTTTTGTTTATGTTCATGGGTTCTTGGGTTGAAATGCACATGTCTGACCAAAGCACACTCATCTCTGGTGCACAAAACCCATCTCCTTCCTGAGCGGACATTCCCATCTTGCTTGTACTTGCATAAAATTGTTTATATAGATGAATGAGGCACCTTTAGGTAACTGGAAATTGCACCCAACTTGTTAAAGTCCCCAGTTCTCTTGCTGAGATCTTGGCTGAATTCTTTTGACTTTCCCAAGATGCTATACAAATAAGTGTGTGTCAGGCGTGTATTAACATAGATTCACAGGTGTGTCTCTAAATAACTCAGATGTTGCCAATAAATCAGAAGCTTCCAAAGACATGACATCATCATATGGGCTGTCCTATATTGTTTAAATTCAAACAGCAAAAGGAAAGCAGGTTTCAATACCGCGCCAAACCACAGGAGTCCAGATGATGTAAGTAAATCTCTTTTCTTTATTTACACAGGTCTACGCGTTTCAAGGACATATCTGTCCTCTTCCTCAGGACAATATACAGAGAATACTACTGTACATTGTCCTGAGGAAGAGGACGGATATGTCCTTGAAACGCATAGCATACCTGTGCAAATAAAGAAAAGAGATTTACTTACATGATCTGGACTCCTGTGGTTTGGCGTGGTATTCAAACCTGCTTTTCTCATGCTGTCTGAAATTACTCCTTGCCGCGGGACCGCTGCCTTCCACGTTACTTATATGCTGTTAAAGGGGTTGTGACTGGCACAACCATACCAGGTGAGTGTTCCTGTTAACATTCACCCCCCATTGTCATACCGGGTAAGACCCTATTGCGCCTTATCTTCCCACAGTTTTTTGCCTTCTATATTGTTTAAAAGCATAGTAATCTTAAGGGTACTCTACACGCTGCGATATCGGTACCGATATCGCTAGCAAGCATACCCGCCCCCTCGGTTGTGCATCACGGGAAAATCGCTGCCCGTAGCACACAACATCGCTAACACCCGTCACCCAGACTTACCTTTCCCTGCGATGTCGCTCTGGTCGGCGATCCGCCTCCTTTCTAAGGGGGCGGTTTGTGCGGCGTCACAGCGTCGCCACATGGCAGCCATCCAATAGCAGAGGAGGGGCGGAGATGAGCGGTCAGAACATGTCGCCCACCTCCTTCCTTCCTCATTGCCGGTGGATGCAGGTAAGGAGATGTTCATCGTTCCTGCGGTGTCACACGACGAACAACATCATACCTGCAGCAGCAACGATATTTAGAAAAGTAGCGACGTGTCAACGAGCAACGATTTTTCATGTTATAGCGCTGATCGTCGCTCCTTCGTGTCACACGCTGCGGTGTCGCTAACGGCGCCGGATGTGCGTCACTAACGACGTGACCCCAACGATATATCGTTAGCGATGTCGCAGCGTGTAAAGCACCCTTTAGTGTATGTAAACTTCTGGTTTTAACTGTATAACTTCCTAATGGGATTGAGCAGTAAAGCCTTTCTGAAGTCACCTTCAGTTTAATGAACTTTTATTTTTAACCAAAAATAGGAACTTCCAAAGACTTTAAGACTAAAATTATTCAAACTGTTCTTATACTTCTCGCAAATAAAGCAAACTTATAAAGCAGAGTAGGGATAAAGTAAGATATTTTCTCTTGCCATGGTAGACCTGGGGAAAAAAAATCATGTTCTTATAACAAACACAGACATTAATCATATTATTAATGTGACTCTCTTTAATGAACCACTGGAGTGGACAAATTTAACTCATTAAGTTTTAATTTTACTTGTTCAATGCAAATGGATAAATGTGGGATAAACACTGGAGGGAGAAACTAAGACGGAAAGTTATTTTGGTCCATGAAGCAAACTAGATCATCTAATGACTTCTAGAAGGATTATTATTATTACTATTTTTTAAAATACAATTAATTCCATGATTCTGTACATATGAAGATCGTTTCCAAATATAATACATATATAAATTACCATATAAAAAAATAATCACAACCAACTTATACTGAAAGGGAGCGTACCCGACCACAAGATTACAATCTACAACATGTTGAGGAAGAAGACAGCATGTGGAAGGTTATGGATTAGCATCAATGGTGGTGAGGTGGCAACGGGGTCATTGCAGGCTGCAGGCTATTCTGAAGAGATGAATTTTAAGGTTGCATCTGAAGATCTCAGTTGTGGGAGATAACTGGACATGTTGAGGCACTTAATTCCAGAGTGGATCTTGGTGAAGAATTGGAGGCAATTAGGTGAGGAACATATAAGTTTAGAAGAAGAAGGAGGTCTTCTGAGAATATGGGGAACTATGGGAGATTAGGTTGGAGAAGTAAGGGGGAGACAGACTATAGACGGCATTGTTAAGGCCCCGTCACACACAGAGATAAATCTTTGGCAGATCTGTGGTTGCAGTGAAATCATGGACCTATTGCTCCATTTGTACACAGCCACAAACCTTGCACTGATTGTCCACAATTTCACTGCAACCACAGATCTGCTGCAGATTTATCTCTGTGTGTGACAGGGCCTTAAGTCTTCGTTAATAGTTTAAATTGGATGATCTGGTGAATTGGAAGCCATTGAAGGAGTTAGCAGTGGAAAGAGGTGGATTAATTCGGCAGTGGAATAAAAAATAGATTGGAAAGGTGCAAGTGTTTAATGGAAGGCCAGAATAGAGGATGTTGTAGTAATCAAGGTGAGAGATGATCTGGTTAAATGAGGACATGCACTAATATTTGAATTGATTGGGCTTAAAAAAAGTACGGATTCTGGAACTATTTTTGAGCTGGAGGTAGTAGGAGGTAATAAGGGCTTGAATGTGGAATTTAAAAAAACAAAACAGAGGCAAGAATTACACCCAATCAACAGACTTGTAACATGTTCACACCAGTGAAATCACTTGCCCAAGATTGATAGATGAATACTACTGTTATGCTCGAGGGGCGAGCATGGTATTAGTGGGTCTACTGGATCAAAGGTACTGTTCACTTGCCTGGAGAAACAAAGTGGACTGACTGCCGAGTCTTCACTACTGCCACCAGAGGTGGCAGCAAGTACACATGCTGGTAAGCAGCCGGCAGAGGACAGCAACAGGGGATCTGTGATACATTGTGATACCACACCAGTGATACTTAAATACCTGAATCCTCTAAGCTTACCTGAGAGAGACTTTCGGATCAGGGTGCGCTGACCCTTTAAGAAAAGGGCTGTGGTCATGTGCGCACCCTACGGGTATTCCCAGGATGCCTATGATGTATTTGCTAGCCACCAGATACAGCAGCGTGATCCGAGGATAGCGCAGACACCGCAGGGTGACCAGGAAAGTGGAAGAACAGACATCCCCGCCGGGGTAGTGGGGCAGGACATAACGGGAACACTGGTATGGTCGTTAGAACTACTAAATAAAAAGAAAAAATGACCAGCAACCCCCAACAGAATATAGCAAGTGTAAACAGGTGGAAGTTGGTATGAATTCAAAATATGCCATTTCAAATAAACTTGAAGGTACTTAGTGCACAAATTAGCCAATTCATGTGAGCCCACCAGAAACAACAAGGCATATATTTAACCTATAATTTATCATTCATGCCTCTCCCGGTCTAACATCCTACAAAGTTACGACAGGTTGGATCCAACACTAATTAACAACAGCCTTAGAATGCTAGGAACAGTATTCAGTCAAATATGGAGGCAGTCACCATCTTCTATAGTATACTACAAACGACAAAAAATATTACCAGCATCTCCTACCTAGGGATGTGCAAACTGTAAATTTTGGTGTCCGTACTGAACACCTTCTGTTTTGTGCTAAATACCGAACACAGACTTTTGACTGTACATCCGGACCCAGTTTGGGTTTTTCATTTGAATAAAGCTTGTTGATAGGTTACAGAGCAGCCAATCAATAAGCATTTAGGCTGTGGACACTTCCGAAGCCATTGCAGCATGGCTGTGATTGGACAGGGAAATCACTGTAAAATAAAAAATTGACGCGGCCTACAAATGGAAGTTAAATGGTAGTAAGAGCAGGATAGTTATACATACCGTACTTCCCAGTGTTTCCTGGAGGATCACGCGGTAGTCAAAATCTCTGTGGGGCCTGCTAATTAAGTTTCTTCAACATTCACTGCTTCCCCCACCCACTCTCTGTGTCAGTGTCTGTGATTGGTTGCATACTGCTATACACAGCCCTCATCCTGTGTCCACACCTGCTGTTTAGTTGTGCAAAAAAATACATATTAATCTAAACAGAATGATGTAGGCTCCTGCCGCATTTTGATAGCCAGTGTGGGTTTAGCAACACCTACAGGCTGCAACAGTCACCTGGGAGATATACCGTGGCTGGATATAAAAATAGATGGGGAAAAACATATGTAGGGTCCCCCCCAGATTTGTTTCCAGCCACGGTAAAGCAGACAGGTGGAGGCTGGTATTATTAGGATGTGACGAGCCATGGTTATTGACCCCTATAGCCTACAAATACCAGCCTGCAGCTGCCCAGAATTCTCGCATCCATAAGATTAGAAAATACCGGTGTTTTACTCGGGTCATCTTGATTGTCCTGCTGCTGTGGCAATAGGAGGGTTAAGGGTTAATAAGGAGGTTAATGACAACTATGATTTGTCAAAAAATGCCAGCTGCCAACAAGCCCTGGATTAGTAATGGGAGACTTCTAAGAAACCCCATTACTAATCCTGTAAGTGAAAAGAAATAAAACACAAACACTGAAAAAATCCTTTACTTGAAATAAAATATACTCATCTTTTTTCACTCTTTTATTAACCCCCAAAACACTCTTGCATATCCGACGTAATCCATACGAAGTCCCACAATGATCCTGGCTCTGCTACATACTGAAGTTGCAGTGCACGGGCACATTAGAAAATGTGACTGCTGGCTGTGGCTTCAGTCAGACAATGATGGAGGCGCAGCTGTGGGTAATGTTGTCACTGAGTTTACCTGGAGTCACAGCTGGAGGTTCCCACAGCTCCCCACCTGTGACCGCATGTAAATTTACCCCAGGTGACGTCATTGAACTCAGTGACCTCATCTCAGGGGAACTCATTGAGTCATTGAGTTCAATGAGACCTGCATATCCTGGCAGAAACCTGTGTTGGTATTTATACAGGAATTTTTCAGTGTTTCTGTTTTATTTCTTTTCAGTTACAGGATTACTAATAGAAGAGTTTCATAGTCACCTTCAATTTCTAATCCAGGGTCTGATGTTAGCTGTCATTTTTTTGACAAATCACACCTGTCATTAACCCCTTATGTTACAATAATTGCTAGAGGACCAGGGCAATTGGAATGAGCTGAGTAAAGCGCCAGCATTGTCGCATCTGATGGATGAGACAATTCTGGGCAGCTGCAGGCTGTTATTTTTAACTTGGGGAGGCAATAACCATGACTCATTCCATCCTGATAATAGCAGGCCCCACCCATCTGCTTTACTGTGGTTGGATATCAAAACTGGGTGGGACCACACATTTTTTTTCCCTTCTATTTTGATATGCAGACACGGTAAAGCTCACATGTGGGGACTGCAACCTGTTGGTGTTGTTCTACATGCGCAGGATATCAAAATATGGTGTCAATTGATGCACAACATCTCATGAATCAAGTAACCCATTAATCATAAAGCCACTCCATAATCAGATATAAGAAACAACAAAGAAAATCAATGGAGATTAAATAGTTGAGATAACAATATATTTTGTATTATTCAATCAATATTTATATCATAAATAATAATTAAAGAAAAAACACGCATTAAAAACAAGGTGCTACTAGATGTTCACAAAAAGGATTTTTGTGGGGGGGGGAAAGAGGGAGGGAGAAAAAAAACCCAATCTAATCTCACAAGAGGTAGACACAAGGTATAAATTAAGGGGAGGCACAGGGAGAGTACAAAATATAATAACTGAATAGAGGGCAATGATAATAGGGAAAGCTATTACACATATTAAGCTGTTGTATTGCACCTTGTCCCGGCCATAATTAGGCAAAGTAAACTCATTAATTGCCCTCCAAACAAAATTACAGTCTCACCCATGGACGCAGTAGCCCCACCAGTGTGTCTATGACTGCCAAGGAAACCTCCGATGCGCGTTTCGCGATGTTAGTTCACCGCTTTGTCCGGGAGAAATTTCAAGTAACATAGCGACACGCGCGTCGGAGGTTTTGTTTGGAGGGAAAATAATGAGTTTACTTTGCCTAATTATGGCTGGGAGAAGGAGCAATATAACAGCTTAAGATGTGCAATAGCTTTCCCTATTATCATTGCCCTCTATTCAGTTATTATATTTTGTAATCTACCTGTGCCTCCCGTTAATTTATACCTTTGTGTCTGCCTCTTGTGGGATTAGATTGGGAATTTTTTTCTCCCCCCCCCCACATAATCCTTTTTGTGAACATCTAGTAGCACCTTGTTTTTAATGTGTGTTTTTTCTTTAATTACTATTTATGATATAATTATTGATTGTATAATAAAAAATATATTTTTAGCTCAGCTATTTAATCTCCGTTGCTTTTCTTTATTGTTTCTTACTACTATACAACAAACTGACTGCGACCAATGAATGCAACAGACATGGACACAGGGTAGGAGGGGGGGTGTATAGCAGTCTACAATCAATCTCAGACACTGGCATAGAGGGTAGGTGGGGTAATCATTGAATAGTAATGAACCTTAGTTATCGGGCCCAGAAGAGTGTTGCAGTGTGATCCTCTCGGAAACACAGGGAAACATGATCTGTATCACTATCCTGCTCTTATTACTCTTACTACTCTTAACTTCAATTTGGAACCCCCTAGCACTTACTAAGGCCATTTTGCAGCCTTGAAAGTTTTGTCTCTTGACTTACAGTACAGAGAAAAAGTTTGAACACACCTTCTCATTCAAAGAGTTTTCTTTATTTTCATGACTCTGAAAATTGTAGATTCACATTGAAGGCATCAAAACTATGACTTAACACATGTGGAATGAAATACTTAAAATAGTGTGAAACAACTGAAAATATGTCATATTCTAGGTTCTTCAAAGTAGCCACCTTTTACTTTCATTACTAGTTTGCACACTCTTTGCATTCTCTTGATGAGCTTCAAGAGGTAGTCACTGGAAATGGTTTTCCAACAGTCTTGAAGGAGTTCCCAGACATGCTTAGCAGTTGTTGGCCCTTTTGCCTTCACTCTGCGGTCCAGCTCACCCCAAACCATCTCGATTGGGTTCAGATCTGGTGACTGTGGAGACCAGGTCATCTGGCGTAGCACCCCATCACTCTCCTTCTTCGTCAAATAGCCCTTACACAGCCTGGAGGTGTGTTTGGGGTAATTGTCCTGTTGAAAGATAAATGATGGTCCAACTAACCGCAAACCAGATGGAATAGCACGCCGCTGCAAGATGCTGTGGTAGGCATGCTGGTTCTGTATGCCTTCAATTTTGAATAAATCCCCAACAGTGTTACTAGCAAAGCACCCCCACACCATCACACCTCCTCCTCCATGCTTCACGATGGGAACCAGCCATGTAGAGTGCATCCGTTCACCTTTTCTACAAAGACACGGTGGTTGGATCCAAAGATCTCAAATTTGGACTTATCAGACCAAAGCACAGATTTCCACTGGTCTAATGTCCATTCCTTGTGTTCTTTAGCCCAAACAAGTCTCTTCTGCTTGTTGCATGTCCTTAGCAGTGGTTTCCTAGCAGCTATTTTACTATGAAGGTCTGCTGCACAGTCTCCTCTTAATAGTTGTTCTAGAGATGACAAGGTGTGTCCAAACATTTGGTCTGTACTGTATATGGGGTTCGTTGTTTGTGGTTAAGTTTGGTATTATGTTTTCTTGCCAATCACAATTTTTTGTTCAAATGCTGGTTCAGTGAACCCGATTGTCCACAGGTTCACTCATCACTACTCCTATCAGAGTATGGCAATTGTGAACCTGCACAAGCTGCTATGATTATACCTTAATACATATGTGACGCCCTGGGCAAGCCAGGGGTCACAGGTCATGACACCACCACACCCTACACCCCGGATAGGTACACCAAAGCTACACAAAAATCCTTGTTGCCTTCCTCCAGGGGCTGATGTCCACACCAGGGGGTGGGCCAGGCAGTTGGCTCCACCCACCGAGGAGTACACAGCCCTGGAGGCGGGAAAACCAGGCAGTTAGAGGGAGTTTAGCTCAGGCAGAGCTTGAGTGCAGAAGAGTTAGAGTTAAGCAAGGGAAGTGAAGGAGTGAAGAGATCAGTTTAGGGAGAGTGAGAGTTAAGAGTGAAGTGGTAGAGGAGCAAGAGAGAGGAGTAAAAGTGGAAGAGAAAGTGACAGTTGAGAAAGCCTGAAGTTGGTCCGGGTGTGTGCCCCGGACTGAGAACAGAAAGGTTAGCAGACGGCGGTGACTGTCTGCAGGAGAGGCTGATCGGAGGTTGCCAAAAGGACCGTGGACGGGTGGTGGCCCAGCGGTACCGGAGCGGTATACGAAGAGAAGCCAGCACCATTGGCAGGGGCCTTTCGGATCCCGGCAAGGCTAGGAGTCGCCGTGAATTTGCCAAATCCGTCAGTGAAGGGGACCTCCTGGGTCTCCCAACAGCTAAGTCCCAATTGAAGGCAACAGTCCAACTTTTAGAGAGAGACACCGCCACCGCCAAGGCACCAGTTTCTCAGGGCCAGCGCCTGTGGGCAAAGAGGGGCTCCTCCGGCCCATATCCAAGCCAGGGAGCGGGTTACCAGTGGGAGCCCATCGCAACCAACATTTCATTAGGTGCAGGGACAGAGACCGTCACCGTCAACTACCGGGGAAAAGCAACAGCAGCCGTCCGTGGGAACCGTCTTTCCAGCCGTGTGTTTTACCGAGAACTGTGTCACCGTCTCAGGCTGAGTGAGTACCACAGTGCCGTGAGGCACAGCGCTGCCCCCGTGTCCCTGCACCCCACCAAGCCCTGCACCGGCCCTGCCATCCAGCATCCCCCACCTCATCACTGGGCCCCGGGACAATCACCCCCTACCCACGGAGGGGAGAACTAACAACTTTGCTACTCCCTGTCACCGCTCCAGGGATCCCCATACAGAGCAGCGGTGGTGTCCATACAATCACCACAACTGTGGGTGGCGTCACGGACAATAAACTATCCCAAAAACCAAACCCCTTTCACTCACGGGCGAGGAACGCCTCTCGAGTCCCCGGGATCCGGCCCATCGCTCGAGCCACCGAGCAGCAGCAGGCCGCCGCAGCACTGTTTGTGATGCCCCGGCAAAACCAGGTTTCCACAGAGACTGCACAAATCTTCCAGGTGCAGGACTACATCCTCCTTGGCATACCACCAACCCACACCCAGGTAGAAACCCCAGCCAGTAAAGCCTAGTCACCCCCATGACAATAGGGACACACCAGTGTGCGGGACCAGGCAAATGGGGGCGCCCACCTAGGGGTCCTGAGGTGTTCTAGGAGGGAACAACCAAGTGTAAGTGTGGAGTTCAGTGCTGACAGAGGAAGTGAAAGGAGTGTGGAGTGACAGCAAAGTCAGGGGTTGGGGTCCCGGACTACCAGACTACTGTCTAGGTGGCAGACGGCAAACAGGACCACAGGCGACGGAGATCCGGTCACGGGAAACTTTAAGTGGACCGGGGCAGGGTTGTAGCCCACCGGTGCTGACAGCGGGAATCCGGTCCGGAGGCCATGCACAGATGGGGTGCCTGGACCCTAGGGTGAGGAAGGTTTCAAGCCCCTTCTCAATTAGCCAGCCAGGGGCAAGATTCTATGTCTTTTCCCACCAGCAAGCCCAGAGAGCAAAACAGAAGCCCAACACGGGGGGATAGGGTGTCTGTCAGAACCCAAGGGTCAGATTTTGCGGGCCACAGCTCCCAACATATAAAGTTACTGGGAGTGGACTTCCACTGTTTCAAGCGGAGCTGTCCTGTTGAAGACACAAACACTGAGTGCAGGAGGAAGGGACCCCTGTTTGCTGCACCAGAGTGTGGGACCCAAATACACCCGACGGAGGTTACCGGTCACTGGCAATTTGGTTTACTACTGGACTCTGTGTGAATTTCCTTGGAACTGTGAGTACACCATTCTTGCACGGTCCAGCCCTGCATGACACTCTCTGCAGCATATCTCCCCGTTCACCGGAGCACCGGGACAACACGTCCCCTACCCGTGGATCCTGCTGCCCTGCTCCATCAGCCCCGGGCATCCCATATCCAGGCAGCGACAGTGCTACCAACTCTCACCGCAACCCACGGGTGGCGTTACTGACAAACTTGTGAGGACGGACGGCTGCACGAGCCCGGGTCCGGCTGCCACTCGAGCCACAGTAACGATCCCGGATCCGAGCACCCCCTTGCGGAGGTGTGGCCCCTGTCGCAACACTTTTTATATGCTAAAATTAAAGGCATGTTTGATAAATATTACAAGTAGGTTCCCATGAAAGAAAGTAACTCCATGTCATGGCTTGTGGGCTCTCGTCAATTGGACATTTTGTGTGCTAAGTACCTTCATTTTATAAGTGTGTTCTACATGATGCAGTAATAAAGTCCAAATTTCATATGTTCAATGTTTTCATTTATCTTAGTGTATACAGAGTGCTGTTATTTTCTTTTGTTTTATAGATAGATAGTTATATAGATAAATACAAACCAACAACATCCTCAAATTCAGTACATATCCCAAAGAGTAGATTGATTAATACATAGATCAGACTATTTTGTCCCTGTAAACAGCAACATTTCAAGTTTTTACATTTATGCTTGAGAAAGAAAACAGAAAAAAACAAGGGATAAGCAGTAAAATATATGTGCACGCGTCCACAAGTTTATAGACAGAAGGGGGCTTTACACGCTACGATATCATTAATGAATTATCGTCGGGGTCACTGTGTTTGTGACGCATGTACGGCGTCATTAACGATATCGCAGTGTGTGACACTTATGAGCGACCTTTAACGATCGCAAAAGAGGCAAAAATCGTTTGCCGCAGAGAGGTCATCCTGAAACAAAAAATCGTTATCTGCTTTTTAGCGATGTGGTTCATGGCTCCTGCGGCATCACACATCGCTGTGTGTGACACCGCAAGAGCAACAACCATCACCTTACCTCCGTCCATCGGAAAAGAAGGAAGGAAGGAGGTGGGCGGCATGTTCCGGCCGCTCATCTCCTGCCCTCCTTTTCTATTGGGCGGCGGTTCAGTGACACTGCTGTGACATCGCTGTGAAGCTGAACGAACCGCCCCCTTAGAAAGGAGGCGGGTCGCCGGCCACTGCGACGTCGCAGAGCAGGTATGTGCGTGTGACGCTGCCGTAGCGATTATGATCGCTACGGCAGCGATCACCACATATCAGCCATACGACGGGGGTGGGTGCTATAGTGCTCAATATCGCCAGCAAATGCTAGCGATGTCACAGCGTGTAAAGCCCGCTTAATACATAAAAATGAAGATAAATGATGGCATGTATGTGTGTGCGATATACTTAGGACAGATATGCCATGAGACTAATGGGTAAAAGTAAGGGGCAATTTGCAAACTACGACATCGCAGCTGCGATGTCGGTGGGGTCAAATCGAAAGTGACGCACATCCGGCGTCGCAGGCGATATCATAGTGTGTAAATCCTTTTTGATACGATTAAGGAGCGCAAAAACGTCCAAATCGTATCATCGGTGTAGTGTCGGTCATTTCCATAATTTCGGAAGGACTGATGTTACAATGTTGTTCCTCATTCCTGCGGCAGCACACATCGCTGTGTGTGAAGCCGCAAGAGCGAGGAACATCTCCTTCCTGCGTCCTGCGGCTGACGCCAGCTATGCGGAAGGAAGAAGGTGGGCGGGATGTTTACATCCTTCTCATCTCCGCCCCTCCGCTTCTATTGGCCGCCTGCCGTGTGATGTCGCTATGATGCTGCATGACACGCCCCCTTAATAAGGAGGCAGTTCGCCGGCCAGAGAGATGTTGCAGGGCAGGTGAGTGCATGTGAAGCTGCCGTAGCGATAATGTTCGCTACGGCAGCTATCACCATGATATCGCAGCTGAGACAGGGGCGGGGACTATCGCGCTCGGCATCGCAAGCATCAACTTGCGATGTCGTAGTGTGCAAAGTGCCCCTAAAATCACAGACTCACTCATACAAAACTGCCAAACACACCATATATCAATATAAAGTAAACTATTTGTATAGGTGTATTCCCATTTGGATAGACTGAAGGTATAGAGATTGAAGGTATAGAGACAGAAAGGGTATATCTGTGTACATAAGCAAAATATCAAAGCGATTAGCTCAACCTGGAAGAATAAATTGGGTTGTATTCATAGGTAAGTATAAGAATGAATACCGAAATAGATAAAAAAAAAAGAAACCGTACATAGCACCAACATAAATACATACATCATAGTTGATTAATAAAGAGGTGTTTGGGTTGTAAGGATATAGAACGACCTATGGAAAATACATAGGAGACACAGAAATGTAGAAAAGATTCCACAGAAAACCGATGAGGTAAAAAATATTTATTGGTTAAAAAAGAGAAGAGACCGCCACAATGGCAGTACAAACCAGAAGACAAGGGCATCACATGTAGTGCAAAACATGGGGCCATATAAAATATTACATATATTAGACTCCCTGACGAAGGTGACACCGAAACGTGCGCATCGGGGCTGGGTGTCACATGTGCGGGCAAGTTCTCCATGTCCAGGTTTGTTTCATAAGTGATTACCGCTTGGGGTTGTGTACCACGGTGTGCTAAGGCTATTAGTGCTTTATTCTCTTTGGCACACCATTGTTTGCACATACCCCACGGGGTGTCCCCCCTCTCCCTCTCCCTATTTGTTTTCTCATTACATCGCCACTTTACATAAGACTGACAATTACATTATGTCATGCCATTTGTTTCCCAGTTCTACATCCTTGTACCTTTATTAACAAGCAACATATACGGTATGCTGCAGAATTGTGTGTTCCACATTTTGTCATATTCCTTTTCATGGTCACACATCCATTTTATCTTTAACCATATTGCTACCATTTTTGCTACTGTTTGGTCCTGGACTGTGTATTACTGTATATGTTATATATTATATGGAGTCTCTGCCCCCATGTTTTGCACTACATGTGATGCCCTTGTCTTCTGGTTTGTACTGCCATTGTGGTGGTCTCTTCACTTTTTTTAACCAATAAATATATTTTTGACCTCATCGGTTTTCTGTGGAATTTTTTCTACATTTCTGTGTCTCATAGGTAAGTATAGTCACATGGTTCAAAAATGTGGATAATTCCAGGCAACAAACGAGATAAATACTGTACCTACTTGTCTTGTGTGATGTGCCCACCCCAACACGCGTTTCGGTGTTGACTTCGTCAGGGGTCGAATAGCTTTAAATAAGTGTGATCAGCCTCTTTGCTCTGTGACTAAAGTGGGCTTTACACGCTACGATTTCGCTACAGCGATCTCGTTGGGGTCATGGATTTTGTGACGCACATCCGGCCGCTGTAGCGATGTCATAGCGTGTGACTCCTAGGAGCGATTTTGGATCGTTGCAAAAACGTCCAAAATCGCTCCTCGTTGATATGGGGGTCCGCTGCCAGTTATCGCTGCTGTCGTAGGGGCGAAGTTGTTCCTCGTTCCTGCGGCAGTGCACATCGCTATATGTGACGCCGCAGGAACGAGGATCATCTCCTTACCTGCCTCCGGCCACAATGTGGAAGGAAGGAGATGGGCGGGATGTTACGTCCCGCTCATCTCCGCCCCTCCGCTTTCATTGGGCGGCCGCTTAGTGACGTCGCTGTGTGGCGCCCCTGACCTGGTCAGGCACCACTGAGTACTGCACCCATGCTGGGGACAGTACAAACAGGTAATCCAGAAGGCTGACCGAGGTGTGACTACACAGGCGCATAGTGATCAGGTCTCACACATGTACCTTTGAGAGGACCCCTGGGGATCCCAGGAGGGGGCGAAGCCTCCACCTCCACCCGAGGGGTGGAGGGGGCGAAGCCTCCATCTCCACTCAAGGGGTGTGGTAGAGAGCCTGGTTGCTAGGTGGCGTAGGCAGGCACAAAAGGAAAAAGAGGAAGGAGGAGGAGAAGAGGAGTCTGAAGCAGAGTGTGGAGGAGTGAGGAGCATGGAAGTGGAGCTCAGACAGGAGTAGCAGTGCAGGTTCCACGAGTGAGCCGGTTTAGTGTGCAGCTCAGGGAAAGCAGACGTGAGGAGCAGACCCTGGAGCTGTGGCAGTCTAACAGCGTCCGCGCAGTGACTACCGACGGGGGAGAACGGTCACCTGGGAGTGCTACCCGAAATCCACACACAGCTAAAGAGAGAGCAACGGAGTGGAAAGTAAGGAGACTGTCAGGGAGAACCAGGCCCAAACGGGTAGCAGGTCCCAGTGCAGGGATAGATTCACCTTTCCTTTGCCAAACCTGCATGAGGGGGCACTTTACACCCCCAAGACAACACTACAGAGTCCGCAGCCACGTAGCCACAGTTAGGGCCCATAGTTCACAGGAGGCAAGCAGCCGGAGTGTCCTGGTCCAGGCTACAAGCAAACGGGCCAAAAAGAAGGGGAGAGAGGCGCCAGCAACTTCCCTGGGTGACCCCCATAGGGACTAAAAGTCGGGGTTACCCCAAAACGTAAAGGGCTAAGAAAGGCGAGTCGGTAGCCACCCTCATCAGTCAGCCTGAAGGACACCTGGTTCCAGCCTGGTTCATCCCAGCTACGCCCGGGTTACTCACCCTGCCACCTTCCGTGAGTAAAACCCCTGAAAGACATCCTGCTTGTGTTGAGTTATTCTGCGCCTTGTGGTTCTACACACCTACACGGGACCCTGGGGCATGCCTCACTCTCAGGAGGCTACTATAACTGACTGCACCTACCATCAGCCCCAGGCACCCCTAACCTGCAGTGGCGGTCTCCACTGACCGCAATTCTGAGAGTGGCGTCACGACAATCCTAGAAGAAGGTTCCCTACCTGTGACCAGACTGTTCCATCCATGTGGAGTCCCTGAAGGTAATGCACCGACACAACACTTGTGGGGCTTCACATCTGGCGTCACGAACAGGATAAGGACTAGACCTGTTCAGACAGGTGACCATGTGCCTGGGCGGTCCGCTTGGAAAATTGGAAGCGCCGCCATATTGCCACCATGAAAAGCGCGCTGAAAAACAACAGCAGCCCGCGCTGGGAGAAGTTACCGCCCACGAAGAGGTGTGGCTACCCAGAGATCCCCTGCAGAGTCCTGACCTCGCAAGTGATGAGAGCGGAGGCGTTCAGAGACGTCGGGACAGAAAGGGAGCCAGAAGCCTGCTGCTGGGAAAGGAGTTGCAGGAAGTGAAGGAATTGGCACTTCGGCTGCAAGAAGAAGTCAGAAGTCTGCTGCTGAGAGAAGACCTGGAGAGCAGCGACGACGCGGTGAAGATGGCGTCTGAAGATAGGAGCCCAGAGCCGGGTTCCGCTGCCTGGTGGGCCCGGGAGCTTGCCCAGTTCAGTGACCGACTGGAGGCGAGGATCGTGCAGCAGATCAGAGAGGGACGCACGGAGCTTCTGGAGATGGCTGCGGCGGTTCAGGCCTACGAGGGGAGAGCCACGCGACGAGTGCCAGACCGAGCGGCGACGACTCAGACCCCGATGATGCCACCGATGGGTGAGTCCAGTGTTGCCCCTGCCAGCGCGAGTGCCCCGACCCCTGCTGCCACGCCCGCGGTCCCTGAAGGGGCGCCCGGCGCGGCGACGCTGAATCAGGCCGCAGCCACGCCAGGTGCGGCCCGCCAAGCCCAGGCCGCCGCAACGATGCCCTGCCCGGCCCGCAAAGATCCGGCTGCCGCCGCGACCCTCATCCACGCCGCAGGTGTGACGCTGACCCAGGCCGCCGCCATGCTAGGCCCGGCCCGCCAAGACCCCACCGCAGCAGCGACGCTCGTACGCGCCGCAAGTGAGGTGCTGAACCAGGCCGCAGCCACGTCAGGTGCGGCCCGCCAAGCCCAGATCGCTGCAGCGACGCCCAGTCCAGCCTGCACAGATCCCATCGCAGCTGCGACGCCAATTCAGGCCGCCGCAGCGATGCCCTGCCCGGCCCGCCAAGAACCGGCCGCAGTAGCGATGCCCGCTAAGATTCCAGCTGCGACCCTGATTGAGACTGCGACAGCGACGCTGATCCAGGCCGCCGCCGTGTCAGGCGCGGCCCGTCAAGACCAGGCCGCCGCCATGCAGGGCGCGGCCCGCCAAGACAAGACTGTACCACTGTTTACCCCGGCCTGCAAGGCCAGAGCAGACACCACTCCCCAGTCTAAGGAAGTCCCTGCTAGGAAGTCCCTGCTAGGGGAGGACCCCGAATACTGGAAGCTGAAGGCTGACCTAGAGGCCCAGTTCCCACAGGAGATGGTGGACCGGTATCTGCTCCCTCCGCACACCCCCAGGAGGATTCCGGCAATATCCACGCCAAAAAGTCCATTGCCCTGGCCGGCTGATGAACACCCATCCCCAGCGCTGCCACAACAGGAGTGCTCAGAAGAACTAAGGGGGAGAGGAGAACAGAAGGCTGAGGAGCTGACCCCGGAGCTATCAGCAGTGGATCCATGCCCAGAGCCAGAGATGTTGCCATATTCCCGCTGGGATGAAGAGAGCCCGACACCCTCCGCTGAGGAAGATTTGTCCAGAAACCTCACCTGGGAGCCTGCAAGCAGTGAAGTAGCAACCCAGCAGAATCCAGCCCGCAAGACACGGCGCCGCAGCAGAACAAAGTTTTCCCCTGCACAGCAATCTCCGAATAGGAAGGATGAAGTAACAGCCAGAGACTTGGAAGAGAAACGGTCTTTAAGAAGAGCCAAATCACAGGTCAGAGGCCCACTTTGTCGTGGAGTTGTGGAAGACTTCAGTTTGAAGAGTGGATATGGTTTCATAGTTGCACCTGGCATGAAAGAAGGTATCTTTGTAAACAGAAGGGACGTTAGAGCCCATTTGCCTAGAGGACATCCAGGAAGAAACTTACAGATGGGAGACTCAGTGGAATTCACCATGCACCAAGGAGAACGCGGATGGTACGCACTGGATGTTACACCATGTCCCAGAAGTCCATACAGTAATCCTGCAAAAGAAACAGACACAGAAGAAGAGGAAAGAAAAGACAAAGAACCCATTGATGAGACCACTACAGATGATGACAGAGATGGAGAAAGCAACAGGTGCCGCAGCCCTACAGGCCCAAGCCCTGGTGAGGAGGAATCTGTGTAAAGCATGTAAAGTAAAGTACAGAAGTTAAAGTTTGAAGTTTTGCAACGTTAATGTTCAAGAAATGTGCCCACATGAACTAATGTGAGAAACCCATGAACCTTAAAGGGAACCTGTCATCAGAAATTTCGCCCAAAAGCTAAAAGATTCCCCCTCTGCAGCTCCTGGGCTGCATTCTAGGAAGGTCCCTGTTATTATTGTGCCCCATGTGAGACCAAAATAAAGCCTTTATAAAGTTCTACCTTTTTGTATGCAGCTTCTGTAAATCTGACACGGGGGCGGGCTCTCTGCCGTCCGTTATTCTGCCTCCTGGTCCTGTATGCCGCCCCCATCGCTCCTTTCCATATCTGATGCACCGCCCACTGCTCCAGCCATCCCCGCGCATGCCCAGTGCCAGTCTCACAGGACTGAGCAGTGTGACCGCTGGTGACGTGTGCGCAGGCAAGTGATTATGGACGGGACTGTGACTGTTATCAGCAAGTACCCGCCCATAATCTCGTGAGCGCGCAAACCTCTCCAGCATTCACACTGAGCTCAGTGTAGATGCTAGACTGTATGGGCTGCTTCCAGGGATGACGTCCCTTTGTCATGTGATAGGGGCGTGTTCGAAATACTATCACATGACAAAGGGACGTCATCCCTGGAAGCAGCCCATACAGTCTAGCATCTACACTGAGCTCAGTGTGAATGCTGGAGAGGTTTGCGCGCTCACGAGATTATGGCCGGGTACTTGCTGATAACAGTCACAGTCCCGTCCATAATCACTTGCCTGCGCACACGTCACCAGCGGTCACACTGCTCAGTCCTGTGAGACTGGCACTGGGCATGCGCGGGGATGGCTGGAGCAGTGGGCGGTGCATCAGATATGGAAAGGAGCGATGGGGGCGGCATACAGGACCAGGAGGCAGAATAACGGACGGCAGAGAGCCCGCCCCCGTGTCAGATTTACAGACGCTGCATACAAAAAGGTAGAACTTTATAAAGGCTTTATTTTGGTCTCACATGGAGCACAATAATAACAGGGACCTTCCTAGAATGCAGCCCAGGAGCTGCAGAGGGGGAATCTTTTAGCTTTTGGGCGAAATTTCTGATGACAGGTTCCCTTTAAGGCTATGAACTGGCTATAGCCACAAACTCTCGCAGTGTTTATAGTTACCCCAGAGGTACCACCACCAGAGCCAGCCTGTTTGGGGGCCTGGCTCGCCTGCAACCAGGGAGCACGCCTGTTTATGGGGCCTGGCTCTCCACCACAAAGAGGGTACCTGGTCAGCACCAACTGTGGAGGCCGCCTCTACATCCTGCCAGAAGAGGCTGAAGGCGTGGCTCCACCAGGCCAGGTATACCCTGAAACCACCAGACCATGAAAGCCGCCTCTACATCCTGCCAGAAGTGGCTGAAGGCGCGGCCAACGTGAGAGGGTTTAGGGTGGGTTAACGGACTTGTGGGTGGAGGGTGGTGATGTATGGTACCTGGTGGTTTTAAAACGTTTTACCATGTTTTAATGTTTTATGCATTTTAAAATGTTGTCTTGCAGCCCGAGGACGTGCTGGTGATAACTAAGAGGGAATGTGGCGCCCCTGACCTGGTCAGGCACCACTGAGTACTGCACCCATGCTGGGGACAGTACAAACAGGTAATCCAGAAGGCTGACCGAGGTGTGACTACACAGGCGCATAGTGATCAGGTCTCACACATGTACCTTTGAGAGGACCCCTGGGGATCCCAGGAGGGGGCGAAGCCTCCACCTCCACCCGAGGGGTGGAGGGGGCGAAGCCTCCATCTCCACTCAAGGGGTGTGGTAGAGAGCCTGGTTGCTAGGTGGCGTAGGCAGGCACAAAAGGAAAAAGAGGAAGGAGGAGGAGAAGAGGAGTCTGAAGCAGAGTGTGGAGGAGTGAGGAGCATGGAAGTGGAGCTCAGACAGGAGTAGCAGTGCAGGTTCCACGAGTGAGCCGGTTTAGTGTGCAGCTCAGGGAAAGCAGACGTGAGGAGCAGACCCTGGAGCTGTGGCAGTCTAACAGCGTCCGCGCAGTGACTACCGACGGGGGAGAACGGTCACCTGGGAGTGCTACCCGAAATCCACACACAGCTAAAGAGAGAGCAACGGAGTGGAAAGTAAGGAGACTGTCAGGGATAACCAGGCCCAAACGGGTAGCAGGTCCCAGTGCAGGGATAGATTCACCTTTCCTTTGCCAAACCTGCATGAGGGGGCACTTTACACCCCCAAGACAACACTACAGAGTCCGCAGCCACGTAGCCACAGTTAGGGCCCATAGTTCACAGGAGGCAAGCAGCCGGAGTGTCCTGGTCCAGGCTACAAGCAAACGGGCCAAAAAGAAGGGGAGAGAGGCGCCAGCAACTTCCCTGGGTGACCCCCATAGGGACTAAAAGTCGGGGTTACCCCAAAACGTAAAGGGCTAAGAAAGGCGAGTCGGTAGCCACCCTCATCAGTCAGCCTGAAGGACACCTGGTTCCAGCCTGGTTCATCCCAGCTACGCCCGGGTTACTCACCCTGCCACCTTCCGTGAGTAAAACCCCTGAAAGACATCCTGCTTGTGTTGAGTTATTCTGCGCCTTGTGGTTCTACACACCTACACGGGACCCTGGGGCATGCCTCACTCTCAGGAGGCTACTACAACTGACTGCACCTACCATCAGCCCCAGGCACCCCTAACCTGCAGTGGCGGTCTCCACTGACCGCAATTCTGAGAGTGGCGTCACGACAATCCTAGAAGAAGGTTCCCTACCTGTGACCAGACTGTTCCATCCATGTAGAGTCCCTGAAGGTAATGCACCAACACAACACTTGTGGGGCTTCACAGCTGTAACGCCGAACGGACCGCCCCCTTAGAAAGGAGGCGGTACGCCAGTCACAGCGACGTCTCTATGCAGGTAAGTATGTGTGACGGGGGTGCCAGATTTTGTGCACGACGAGCAACCATATGCCCATTTTGCAGAAACGATGGGGGTGGGTCACATGCTAGCGATATCGGGTCGGATATCGCAGCATGTAAAGCCACCCTTAAGGCAAAGGAGCCATCAATTAAAAGGAAGAGGTGGTGTTGTATGAGGAATAGATCTGGAATGATGGAGGCTTCAGAGATATGCCCTCATTTTCATATCAATTTAAATACTGATTTCTCAGTATCAGAGGAGCAGACTGGCCATTGAAAGGCATTGCTGAACTTGTCTTTTAAAGAGCTATATATAAATAGTTTGGAGGTAAAATGTTGATAGATTCTCTTTAATATGTTTTTGGGTGCAGAAGGCAAATGCCACATACACATCCAACCCCACTAATACATTTCTCTACTCAAGACCTGGACACAAGTGCTGCATGAAAAGTAGTGTTAAACACTAAACCGCAATATTTCTCCTTTGGTTGTATTATTCTTACTGACCACAAAGTTCTCATATTAGTTAGAATATGTTTACTTTCTCTTAGCCAATCTACGAGTGATATTGTCAAGCTAGGTACAGGGAAGTACCAAAGGAGCAGTGAAAGGTAAGGGAAGGGGTTCTCTGTGTCTAGGGAATGGAGGAGATCATGTCCTCTGACCAAACCTACAGCTGGTCCCTGGGGTTCCTCACTACACTAGATAGTTTCTGCACCTATGCGCCAAGCCAGATACCTGAACCGAGGTGTCCCTAGTAGTGATGAGCGAGTACTAAAAAGCTCGGGTGCTCGAAGCTCGGGCCGAGCCTCCCAAGATACTCGTGTACTCGGGCCGAGCAACGAGCCCAATGTTATCCTATGGGAGACCCGAGTATTTTTGTGAAATGACCCCCCGGCAGCATGGAGAAACCCTAAAAATGGCACAAAAGTCTCAGAAGAGTGCTCAAATGACATGGCAACAGCATGGGGAAGACCCCTTGAAGCATTTATCACTGAAAAGTCACAGCTGTGAACAATTTTGTCCGCGTTTTACGCCATTTTTACGGACTCACCAGAAAAGCTTCCAAAATGACCCCAAAATGATTTTTCATGGCGGAAATGTTAAGGGCACATACCCAATAGTGAGATAGAGCTGGTGTATGTTACTTTTTGAGATTAATACATGAAAGATTTTACGTGAAAACATTGTGTGGCACTCCGATGTCCCTGAGAAGAGACATACATGAAGGCCTCTTGAGTCTAATGTGCCCATTTTGAGGAAGTGAGTCTTTGTAGTATTTTCCTTTGCCAGGGCAGTCCAAAATTGTGAGGTTCACCAATGCCCCTGCATACAGACGTGCATGAGGGCCTGTAAACCTGAAGTGCCCATTGTAAGGAAGTGGGTCTATTTCAGTATAGCCCTTTGCCAGGGCAGCCAAAAATTGGGAGGCTCCACATTGTCCCTGGATAGAGACGTGCATGAGGGCCTGTAAACCTGAAGTGCCCATTGTAAGGAAGTGGGTCTATTTCAGTATAGCCCTTTGCCAGGGCAGCCAAAAATTGGGAGGCTCCACGTTGTCCCTGGGTAGAGACGTGCATGAGGGCCTCAAAACATTAAGTGTCCATTTTAAGGAAGTGGGTGTATTATAGTATAGCACTTAGGCAGGGCAGCCAAAAATTGGGAGGCTCCACGTTGTCCCTGGGTAGAGACGTGCATGAGGGCCTCAAAACATTAAGTGTCCATTTTAAGGAAGTGGGTGTATTATAGTATAGCCCTTAGGCAGGGCAGCCAAAAATTGGGAGGCTCCACGTTGTCCCTGGGTAGAGACGTGCATGAGGGCCTCAAAACATTAAGTGTCCATTTTAAGGAAGTGGGTCTATTTCAGTATAGCCCTTTGCCAGGGCAGCCAAAAATTGGGAGGCTCCACGTTGTCCCTGGGTAGAGACGTGCATGAGGGCCTCAAAACATTAAGTGTCAATTTTAAGGAAGTGGGTCTATTGTAGTATAGCCCTTAGGCAGGGCAGCCAAAAATTGGGAGGCTCCACGTTGTCCCTGGGTAGAGACGTGCATGAGGGCCTCAAAACATTAAGTGTCCATTTTAAGGAAGTGGGTGTATTATAGTATAGCCCTTAGGCAGGGCAGCCAAAAATTGGGAGGCTCCATGTTGTCCCTGGGTAGAGACGTGCATGAGGGCCTCAAAACATTGTTCCCATTGCAAAGGAGCGGGTCTCCTGTCGTTGTAATGTCCATTCTGCAAAGAATGGGCGAAAAAATTTACCACTGGGGGTATACCTGAAACAAAGGCCTAAGTATTGCAATTTGTAACGGTCATCATCATGGTGGCGCATGAGGAGAAGGAGGAGCAGTCCAGCGATTATCCAAAGTCCAGAAGTGTGTACCCATGGGTGAGTGGAGGTACATGGCAAACTTTAAATTCCGCTCTCATTTGCTGGTGGTGTGGTGAAGTCTGGCCCAATCCAACCCTTGTTCATCTTGATCAGAGTCAGCCTGTCAGCATTTTCAGTTGACAGGCGGGTGCGTTTATCTGTAATGATTCCACCTGCGGCACTAAAAATACGCTCTGACAAAACGCTAGCAGCAGGGCAGGCCAGGACTTCCAAGGTGTAGAGAGCCAATTCATGCCACGTGTCCAGCTTGGATACCCAATAATTGTAAGGCACAGAGGAATGTCGGAGTACAGTTGTTCGATCTGCAAGGTACTCCTTCAGCATCTGGGCAAACTTAGGATTTCTTGTGGCACTACCCCGCACCTCAGGGGCTGTGGTACGTGAGGGGCTGAGAAAACTGTCCCACATCTTAAAGACTGTTCCCCTACCTCTGGCGGATTGGACTTGTGCCTCTCTCGGCTGAACGCCTCGGTTGTCCACTGATTCCTGACCTATGCCGCTAGCGTTTTGTGAGGGGAATGCTTTGCCTACTTCCGTGAGTATGGCCTTCCGGAACTGCTGCATTTTGGTTGACCTCTCCTCCACGGGAATAAGAGACAAAAAGTTCTCCTTGTAGCGTGGGTCTAACAGTGTTACCAACCAGTAATGATTGTCGGCCAAGATGTTCTTAACGCGAGGGTCACGAGACAGGCAGCTTACCATAAAGTCAGCCATGTGCGCCAGACTCTTAACAGCCAGGACTTCAGTAGCCTGACCAACAAGATGACTGAACATGCTGTCCTCCTCCTCCTCCTCCTCCTCCTCCTCCTCCTCCTCATCTACCCTGTCCTCTGGCCAGCCACGCTGAACCGAGGATATGACTGGTGTGCATGTCATATCCTCAATTTGGCCGGAGAGTTGCTCCATGTCTTCATCCTCCTCCTCGTCATAGTCCTCCACTGCACGTTGTGATGAGACGAGGCTGGGCTGTGTGTTATCACCCACACCCACTACTGTTTCTTGCTGCAACTCATCGCGCTCCGCCTGCAATGCATCATGTTTGTTTTTCAGCAGAGACCGTTTTAGAAGGCAGAGTAGCGGTATGGTGACGCTAATAATGGCGTCATCACCACTCACCATCTTGGTGGAGTCCTCAAAGTTTTGGAGGATGGTACATAGGTCTGACATCCATCTCCACTCCTCAGGTGTTATGTGTGGAGTTTGACCCATTTCCCGACGGCTTAGGTGATGCAGGTACTCAACAACTGCCCTCTTCTGCTCACATATCCTGACCAACATGTGCAGAGTTGAATTCCAACGCGTGGGGACATCACACACCAGTCTGTGAGCCGGAAGATGCAAACGGCGCTGAAAGCCGGCAAGGCCGGCTGAAGCAGTAGGTGACTTTCGAAAATGTGCAGACAGGCGGCGAACTTTTACCAGCAGATCAGACAGCTCTGGGTATGACTTTATAAACCGCTGAACCACGAGGTTGAGCACATGGGCCACGCATGGAACATGTGTCAGCTGGCCTCGCCTCAAAGCCGCCACCAGGTTCCGGCCATTGTCACACACGACCTTTCCTGGCTTTAGGTTCAGAGGTGTGAGCCAGTGATCTGCCTGCTGTTTCAGAGCTGTCCACAGCTCTTCTGCATTGTGGGGTTTGTCACCTATGCAGATTAGCTTCAGCACAGCCTGTTGCCGCTTCGCCGAGGCAGTGCTGCAGTGCTTCCAGCTTGTGACTGGTGTGGAGGGCACAGTGGATGAGGATGCGCAGGAGGAGGAGGAGGCTGAAGAGCATGACATTCCGGAGCTGTAGAGTGTGGGTGAAACACTGACTGAGGTAGGGCCTGCAAACCTTGGTGTGGGAAGGACGTGTTCCGTCCCTCGCTCAGACTGGGTCCCAGCTTCCACAATATTAACCCAGTGTGCCGTCAACGAGATGTAGCGGCCTTGCCCACAAGCACTTGTCCAAGTGTCTGTGGTTAGGTGGACCTTGGGTGAAACAGCGTTGTTCAGGGCACGTGTGATGTTTTGTGACACGTGGTTATGCAACGCGGGGACGGCACACCGGGAGAAATAGTGGCGGCTGGGGACCGAGTAACGTGGGACAGCTGCCGCCATCAGGTCACGGAATGCTTCTGTCTCCAGCAGCCTAAAAGGCAACATTTCCAGCGCAAGCAGTCGCGAAATGTTAGCATTTAGAACTGTGGCATGTGGGGTGTTGGCAGTGTATTTGCGCCTGCGTTCAAAGGTTTGCTGAATGGATAACTGAACGCTGCGCTGGGACAAGGACGTGCTTGATGATGGTGTTCTTTCTGCGTAGGCAACTGCAGGTGCAGGAGTGGAGGAGGCTTGTTCGCAGGCAGCATGGACAGAGGATTGGCTCGCATGCACAACCAGCGAAGACGTAGCAGTGACATCAGCAAGCACTGCTCCTCGACTCTGTTGTACTTCCCACAAAGTCGGGTGCTTGGTTGACATGTGCCTGATCATGCTGGTGGTGGTCAGGCTGCTAGTTTTGGTGCCCCTGCTGATGCTGGCACGGCAGGTGTTGCAAATGGCCTTTTTTGAATCATCTGGATCCAACTTAAAAAACTGCCAGACTCGGGAAGACCTAACATTTGTACAGGCACCTTGTGTCGTCGTGTTGTTCCGGGGAACGGTTGCCTGACTTCTGCCTGGGGCCACCACCCTGCTTCTTACTGCCTGTTGTGATGCTACGCCTCCCTCCCCCTGTGCACTGCTGTCCTCGCTCTGCATATCCTCCTGCCAGGTTGGGTCAGTTACTGGATCATCCACCACGTCGTCTTCCTCTTCCGCACCCTGCTCCTCCTCCTGACTTCCTGACAATTGTGTCTCATCATCGTCCACCACTTGTTGGGACACGTTGCCAACTTCGTGAGAACGTGGCTGCTCAAATATTTGGCTATCTGTACAGACGATCTCCTCATGACCCACTTCAATATGAGCTGGCAAGAGGCCAGAATGTGTGAATGGAAACGTGAACAGCTCTTCCGAGTGTCCAAGTGTGGGATCATTAATGTCCGAGGAGGACGTGTACTCAGCCTGGTGGTAGGAAGGAGGATCAGGTTCAGAAATGTGCGGTGCAGTATCACGGCTACTGACACTTGACCGTGTGGAAGACAGAGTGTTTGTGGTGGTGCCAATCTGACTGGAAGCATTATCTGCTATCCAACTAACAACCTGTTGACACTGGTCTTGGTTCAAGAGCGGTGTACTGCTGCGGTCCCCAAGAATTTGGGACAGGACGTGCGACCGACTAGATGTGGCCCTTTGTTGTGGCGAAATTAGAGCTTGCCCACGACCTCGGCCTCTGCCTGCACCACCATCACGTCCACTTCCTTGTTCCTTGCCAATGCCCTTGCGCATTTTGCAATGCTGTGCACTGCTGACGTGTATATTCACTACTTGTGCGTTATATCAAAGTTTGTGGAAATTGCACACAAGTGCACCTGTACGCTGCCACCAACAGGCACACACGTGCGGTTTTAAAAGCCAAGCACGGACGCAATAAGAACCTAACAGGTTTTTTTGGGGAGCGACAATTACAGACAAGTCAGACACTATCTGGACTGTTTTACACTGTGTACACCAGCCCCAGATATGATGAAGGCTGGTATACGGTCACCACTACCCTGCCTGCCTGCCTGCCTGTATACTGGTACAATAGTCCTGACAAGGACTCTTTTGGTCACTAGCCTGTATTCAGACCTGGCTATACCCTGCCTGTATATAGCAACAATAGTCCTGAGAAGGACTCTGCTACTGTACTCCGACCTGGCTATACCCTGCCTGCCTGTATACAACTAGAATAGTCCTGAGAAGGACTTTTGGTCACACTGTTTGCAGCCCTGCAACTGAAAAAGCTATAAAGGGCCGCAAAGCTTTCCCTGAATCAGCGACACTCTCCCTGCACTGACAGTCTGGATAGCTGTGAGCACAGCACAGCGCGCCGGCCGATATAAAGGCTCGGTCACGCTGTGCAGGCCGGCCAATCACTGCAATTCCACAACTAACAGGGCTGTGGCATTGCAGTGGTCTGCCAGCCAATCCCTGCATGAGGGCTGGCTCTCAAAAGAGCGCCAACATGCAGAAATGAAGACCACGAGTACAGCACGAGTATCGCGAGATTACTCGGTCCCCGCCGAGCAGCCCGAGTACAGCGATACTCGTGCGAGTACCGAGTAGTGACAAGCATGCTCGCTCATCACTAGTCCCTAGTGCTGGACCCTAAATAGCGAATGAGTGGGATGAGCTCTTTGGCAAGCTCAGTAAATGCTAAAGGATGACAAAAGGGTGACACAGTGGACAAAAGGGGGATATCGGGGAAAAAGGGGAAAAAGCATGAACTACTGATCCACAGATGACACAGGCAGGAGTTCAGCAAGCTTAGGCAATGATACTACAGATGAGAGCAAGCCACCTGCTTGAAACCAGAGTTGGAATGAACTGAATAATATCACCAGCACAAGTCAAGGGAAGAAGGGAGTATTTTAGCACCAAGGGAATACTGATGATCAGCAGCTGGGTCCAAAAGGGGGAGAGGTGAAAATCCAGCAGGAAAGCTACCATCACTATGAATACTGACAGCAGGAACAATGGAAAGTCAGGGAACATTTTAGAAAACCTAACACTGTGACCTTCTATTGTCAGAAACCACATGACTGTCTGTCATTTGTGACACATTTGTAACAGATATTTGTGCTCCTGTAAAGTGTTGACCTTGATATATCTCTTCTTTTAGAGGTCACACTTTCCCTGTACGTTTCCTCCATTTGCTGATCTTGATGCAATATTTATCAGGAACAATGGAGAGTCAGGGAACATTTTGCACAACCTAACACTGTGACCTTCTATTGCCAGAAACCACATGACTGTCTGTCATTTGTGACACACCTGTGACAGATATTTGTGCTCCTGTTAAGTGTTGCCCTTGACATATCTCTTCTTTTAGAGGTCACCTTTCCTCCATTTACTGATCATGATGCAATATTTCTAATTATACCCCTAAATACTGCTTATTCACTCCGATAGATGAACAATTTAATATAGGGATCTTTTATCCAGCGTAGAAGAAAACCAATTATATGTGAAAAGTCATGGAAAACGTTGGACAGGAAAACAACTACTGCATTAAACCCCCACTGTACTGAGGCAGTCTGCGTAAACCTGACTCTCGCGGCGTTGAGATTCCCTTAGGAGCCTTGAACACGCCGCTGAATATCTTTTCATATGTACAATAGTTTTTTCCAGATTGAGCACATTTGCATCAGCTTTGTAGTACCAGAGTATTACTTGTATATTCACCTCATGAGGCACAGAATGGTTAGGGAAGGAAGCCAAGCATACTAATGAAATTGATCAGTGCATCACCGATGCCGAGGCTGACACAAAGAATCATACACTAATTTGCAACCTGACACTACCTCTCTCCTTGTATCTCTATAAGAGAAAGAAACAAAAAATATAATGCGCTTGTCAAAAGCGATATCCATAAAACAACACGAACAGAAGTATTTAATCTTTGTGCCTATCCATTTGCTTTGATGAATAAGTCAGGCCCAACTCTTCTGTGTTTGGCCATACACATAATCACGTACTGTAATCTAAGTTTCCAGCTTGTCAGCAGCTGCTAGTTCATCAGCAAGAGAATAGTAATCTATTTGTGTGGGCTACAGACTTGGCTTTTTATTTTAAAGGCAAATATAGCAATCGTCACAAATTAGAATATCCTCGCTTCAATAAATGCACCAAAAAAAAAATAAAAAATAACATAAATGTTATAAATTCAACCATGAATATATTATCATATTTTAGGTACTGTGACGTCTGCCCGGAACTACAGACTCAGGATGGCTGTCACGGACAGTCTAGCGGTAAGCCGCCCCCTCAGCAGAATCCCGAGAATTCCAAAACCCTTTAACCCCTATACAGGGATCAGGAATTGAATGAGACTATATCTGGCGGCAACCAGCAGACAGGAGGAGGAATAAGATGGGTGTGGTGCCTTCCCAATGGCTGAGGCTTAAAGGTGGTAACTTCCACTGGAATTACAACAGGGTCCAGGAGATCGCTGTCTATTGAAGGCAGCAATCCAGTGAAGAGTAGTCATAAAGCATGGTCAAAACCAGGAGGTACAAAAAGGGACAAAAACGGTAAGCAAGAGTGAAGTCAGGGAACCAGGCCAAGGTCAAACCGGAGATGGCAGCAAAGTACAAAATACGGAAGGCAGAAGAGTTGCCAGTGAACAGGCAGAGTTCAAAATAATGGGGATCAGAATTCAGGAGCAGGGTGGAAACCAGAGGCCAGAAGAATACTATGAGACTATATCTGGCGGCAACCAGCAGACAGCAGGAGGAATAAGAAGGTTGTGGTGCCTTCCCATTGGCAGAGGCTTCAAGGTGGTAACTTCAGCTGGAATTACAACAGGGTCCAAGAGATCACTGCCTATGGAAGGCTGCAGTCCAGAGAAGAGTAGTCGTCAAGCAGGGACAAAACCAAGAGGTTCAAAAGGGGATAAAAACAACAAGCAAAAGCAAAGTCAGGAAACCAGGCCAAGGTCAAATCAGAGATGGCAGCCAAGTACAAAACAGGGCAGGCAGGAGAGTCGTCAATGAACAGGCAGAGGTCAAAACATGGGGATCAGAATTCAGGAGCAGGGTGTAAACCAAAGATCAGCAGAATACTATGAGACTATATCTGGCTGCAACCAGCAGACAGGAGGAGGATTAAGATGGGTGTGGTGCCTTCCCATTGGCTGAGGCTGAAAGGTGGTAACTTCAGCTGGAATTAGAGCAGGGTCCAGGAGATCGCTGTCTATTGAAGGCTGCAATCCAGCGAAGAGTAGTCGTCAAGCAGGGTCAAAACCAGGAGGTACAAAAAGGCAAAAAAATGATAAGCAAGAGTGAAGTCAGGAAACCAGGCCAAGGTCAAATAGGAGATGGCAGCGAAGTACAAAACACAGAAGGCAAGAGAATTGTCCGTGAACAGGCAGAGATCAAAATAATGGGGATCAGAATTCAGGAACAGAGTGGGAACCAGAGTCCAGCAGAATACTATGAGACTATATCTGGCGGCGACCAGCAGACAGGAGGAGGAATAAGAAGGGTGTGGTGCCTTCCCATTGGCTGTGGCTGAAAGTTGGTAACTTCAGCTGGAAGACACATCGCCACCACAGTCAGACAGTGGTACTGCAGGTCCCAGGGAAACCCAGCTTAGTGGATGACTGGAGCCTGTGACCACCAGAGCTACAGGCACTGACTGACTCCTACCCCACCACCAGCACTGCCGACTGCAGGAATACGACGGTGACCGAAACAGAAGTCACAGGAGCGGACTCTGGTTGGGATGTGACAGGTACATATATGTCCATTTTTTGAAACTTAGATGGATATATCTTAAGACAGAGGTGTAACAAATGTAGTCGCAGAGTGGCCTGTCCTGAAGGGGGCTCACAGACACCATGGGTTATGCCAGCTGGATGTGCATCCAAAGATGCACATTCAGCTGAAATGTATTGCTGTGCAGAGAACCGCCAAGTCTCTGCACTGCAATATAAGCCAGGCGGCACACACAGCTTGGCGTTCATCCATGCTGGATTAATCTGTACGTCCTTGGGGAATTTGCTTAATTATCAGTCTTGATGTGTTTACTGATATATTGATCATCCTATGAGGACTCCCCTGAAGATGAATGTATGAAACGCGTCGGGAGGTCATACACTATGGTTTTCTCTTCTGAGCCAACAAATGGTATTTATGCAGGCCCTGTGATGGGTCACCTATGATTGAGCTCTTTCCTGTGTTTTGTTTACATGCCTCTGGAAGCACGGTAAGACTGTTTCCTTTTTTTCCTTGTTGCAGCAATTTTGAGGTGACAATTGTGCATGCTGTGTTTTGTTGAATGCAGATCTTTTGTGTGACTTGCTTTCACACTTACTGCATCTCTGTGCCTGATGTTCATTTTTGGGCTATATTCCATAGGGCTCAATTGCAACATCTTTTATTCTTTTATAGTGGCAGTCCACTTTTTAATGAATATCTAATAAAAGCTATGTTTTAAGAGTTTGTTTCTCTGGCTTTTTGCCCCCCGTTGCTATTTGTTTGCAATATAAGCCACCGTCCAATCAAAGGCAGGCAGCTGACAGTGTGCTACATACATGCTGCACATGGCAGTGATACCATGTGTTGCTCATCGCTTGCATGCTGAAGTAATTTGCCGGATTCTGCACCAGCTGTGGATGGAACAGCATTGATTGGAGGAAGGTAAGAAGAAATTTTTTGTTTTACATTTCTTTAAGAAGAGCCCCAAATCAGGACAATTTTCCTGGAAAGGGCTAAGAATAAAAAAACATTGTACTCGTATTGGGGACATTATACCAGAAAAAAAAAAACAGAAAAAGAGGAACATTATAGCAGGAAGGGGTCCGAAGATGGAGGACATTGTAACAGAAAGGAGCCCGGGATGGAGGACAATATACTAAGGAGGGTCCTGGGATGGAAGAAATTATATCAGAAAAGGAAGACATATCAGGAAGAGGCACAAGATGGAGAACGTTATTTCAGGATAGGGCAAGGATGGGTGACCTTATTACAGGATGGGGGACATTATTACTTGGGTGTGAACTGAACACATATATCTTCATAAGTTCTGGAATTTTACAAGGGCCCATACCACTGACAAACATGCAGGTGGTGGCCCCAGTCTAACTATTGCACCAAGGCCCATTGAATGATAGCTATGCTGCTGTATTAAAGGGGATCTGTCAGCAAATTTTTGCTACCACATCTGACAGCAACATAATGTAGGCAAGAAGATTCTGAATATAACAGTGTATCACATAGATTGCTGGGTGCTGCCATTCTCACATAATCAAAGAATTGAATTTTAAGCATGTTGCTGAGCCCGGGGAGCTGTCCCGCCAACACCAGGATCTCAGTAGAGATTGTACATTGATTGTGAGGTTTCAATCACAGCAGTGGGTGTGTTAGACTGATCTGCACATGCCAGTTAGACCTAGCAATGTTAATCACAGTGTAATAAAGCCATTAGTTTAAGTAAGCAATAGCACACACACAAATAAGACAGACATAGTTAATTTTGTTTTTCAACCCCTACAGCATGCTGTCCTCAGTTTACATAGCACAAACCTACAAGGGTGAAGAAAAATGTCTACGTGTGGTCTCCTAGTTAGAGATCGATTCTAAACTGATTAATTCTAAACTGATTTTAAAGTTTTCCCCTTAGACGCCACTAAAGTTTCTCATACTGACAGGTCAGATCCCATACTTTGCATTGATGAGGGGCAATCACCCTGAAATACTGTGTCTGCAAATTAGGGTTCTGATCTGGCATAAATCCTTAGGCGGGCTTTGCACACTACGACATCGCAGGTGCGATGTCGGTGGGGTCAAATTGAAAATGACGTACTTCCGGCATCGCATGCAACATCGTAGTGTGTAAAGCCTCGATGATACGATTAATGAGCGCAAAAGCGTCGTAATCGTATCATCGGTGCAGCGTCGGCATAATCCATGATTACGCTGACGCGACGGTCCGATGTTGTTCCTCGTTCCTGCGGCAGCACACATCGCTGTGTGTGAAGCCGCAGGGGCGAGGAACATATCCTACCGGCGTCACTGCGGCTCCCGTAGGATATACGGAAGGAAGGAGGTGGGCGGGATGTTTACATCCCGCTCATCTCTGCCCCTCCGCTCCTATTGGCCGCCTGCCGTGTGACGTCGCAGTGACGCCATACGACCCGACCCCTTAATAAGGAGGCGAGTCGCCGGCCAGAGCGACGGTCGCAGGACAGGTGAGTCCATGTGAAGCTGCCGTAGCGATAATTTTCGCTACGGCAGTTATCACAAGGATATCGCAGCTGCGACGGGGGCGGGGACTATCGCGCTCGGCATCGCAGTATCGGCCTGCGATGTCGCAGCGTGCAAAGTGCCCCTTAGTCATATGAAAAGACTCATTAAAGGGACACTTTTGACTTTTAGGATTACTACTTCCAATAGGTGGCACTACAGTTCATCTCCTTCCTCCCTGGAAAAACAATTTGAATATTTCCCAGAGGGGCATTGCAGCAATAAGACCCCTCACTGGCAGCCTGTGCGCCAGGAGAAAGGTTTTCCCCTTAAGTACATCAAAATATCACTGTGTCATGATGTCATGGCATGTGCCGCAAGTTTCTGTATCACAGGCCACAAAGCCAGAAATTCTTGCCCAGTGTGAGAGGCTAGAGGATTTCAGTGCAAGCCACAGGAATCTGAATATGCGGCAAGGACCTGACTGGTTCTAGAGCAGAGGTGGCAATCCTCTAGCCTACAGGCCAATCATTGCTTTTGATATCATCTCTTCCTCCTGGGGTTCACTGGTGCCACATGCAACAAATGATTAAGTAATAACTTTGCAGATGCTCCCATCCTGATGATGAAGGAAGCAGTTGCAGTGTCTCCTATGTAATGAATACAGCAGCCTGTGTATCCTTTGTGATATATGTAAACAAGCCCCAGTGTCTACAATGTGATATAAATACATGAGTTCCAGTATCTTGTATATGATGGATATACAACAACCCCAGTGTCTCCTATGTTTTAATGACTGGTGTATATACCATCACATAGAGAAATCACAAAGGAGACACAGGGACAGGTGCATATATGTGTTTCCTTTGTTATGTAAATACTCTAGTCATCTCCAATATGATAGATATACATCAGTTCTTGGGATTCTTACATGATATATACACCAGTCTCAATGTATATCATATGTGGTTTACATGCAGCAGTTTCAGTGTCTCCTATGTGAGGTATACAGTATGGCAGACCTTCTACTGCTTAAGCTTTATAAGTGTAACATGAGCAGTTATATATTTCCCACTTTGAGGACACCAGAAGTCTACTATTGTCAGGGCCAGGTAGACGGGCAGACCCAGGAGGTGGATCCACTGGGCCGAACTCCTAGATGGTGGTAAGGGGTCCGGTAGCTGGAGCACTATAGGCAGCAGAACAGTCCGTGCACAGGAGTATAACGGAGAAGTCCCTGGGACTACGGAGTCACTGGTGGTAGTCCGGGTGACGCAGCTCAGGTTCGGAAGCCGAGAAGATGTCAGGCGGGGTCCGGAACCTTTGGAGCGAGATGACAAGTCACCGCAGGGATCCGAGATGGTACGGACTGTCAGGATGGCAGATGGACTGCGTTCGGGGTTCGGGATTCGGTCTGGACCGGATGGCGAGGCAGGCACGGCTCTACAAGAGAGATAGGTGAGTATATACACATATACACCAGGAGACCTGACTCCTAGCTTAAGAAACACGAAGATCAGGCCCCGCCCCCTTGGACATAAACCCCCTTTATACCCTGTACCTGTTTTGCATCATTTCCTGTTAATGGACGCTGGCCCTTTAAGAAAGGGTCAATGACCGCGCGCGCGCCCTAATGCGCATGCGCGTGGCCCGAGTGCCAGAAGCCAGAGCAGGAAGCTGCGAGGAGGAAGCAGCAGGACCAGGATGGGGCTGTGAAGCCGACGGACGCCGGGTGCGGGGACCAGGACGCTGGGGACGCGCTGGCAAGGGGTGCTGGAGAGCGGGGAGCGTGACAGGTGAGCCGGAGGGCAGCACAGGGGACCCGGGGAGCGTGACAGTACCCCCCCCCCCACGCCCTCCTCCCCGCAACCGGGACAGGAAGGCACGGATCAGCGGAGTACCCACATTCTCCCGGGGCTCCCAGGACCTATCCTCAGGACCATACCCTGCCCAGTCCACCAGGAAGAACTGTCGACCCCGTACGGTCTTCATGGCCACGATATCCCTTACCGCATAGATGTCGTCATCGGCTATAGGAGGAGGAGCCGAACTGGCAGCAGCGGAGAAGGGACCCAGGACAACCGGCTTGAGCAGGGAGACGTGGAATGAGTTGGGTATCCTCATCGTGGCCGGGAGCTGTAGCTTGTAGGAGACCTCATTGATCTTGTTGAGGACTTTAAACGGCCCGATGTAGCGAGGACCCAGCTTGTAGGATGGTATCTTCAATCGGACGTACTTGGATGCAAGCCAGACTAGATCTCCAGGGGAAAAACACGGAGGATCCAGACGTCTCTTGTCTGCGTGTCTTTTCATCCGCAGGGAAGCACGCCCAAGGGACGCCTTGACAGAGTCCCAAATGGTTGCAAAGTCACGGGCTACAGCATCAGCAGCAGGGACATCCGAGGAAGGGGATACAGGCAATGGGACGGAGGGCTGAAGTCCGTAAACGACATGGAAGGGAGAGCTGGAGGAGGACTCACTGACGTGGTGGTTATGGGAGAATTCAGCCCAAGGAAGAAGCGTGGACCAGTCGTCGTGATGGGCGTTGACATAGTGACGTAAGAAAGAGGTCAATATTTGATTGACCCTCTCCACTTGGCCATTAGACTGAGGATGGTATGCAGATGAAAAGTCCAGAGTCACTCCTAGATGATTGCAGAGAGCCCTCCAGAAGCGGGAGGTGAACTGAGTTCCTCTATCGGATACGATGTGGGATGGAAAGCCATGCAAGCGGAAGATGTGATGTATGTAGGCGTCCGCGAGTTCTTGAGCAGAGGGCAATCCAGCCATAGGGACGAAATGAGCCATTTTAGAGAATCAATCCACCACGACCCATATGACTGTGTGTCCGGAGGACAATGGCAAGTCTGTAATAAAGTCCATCGCTATGTGTTGCCACGGAACTGAAGGTATCGGCAGAGGCAGAAGACGGCCATATGGCAGGTGTTTGGGCGTCTTGTTCCTGGCACAAGAGGAGCAGGCAGAGACAAAAGCAGCGACGTCCGTGCGAAGGGATGGCCACCAGTAATGGCGTACAATCGCACCCCATGTTCTCTTATGACCTGCATGACCGGCTGTTTTCGAGGCATGACCCCAGTATAACACTTTTTGCCTGTCTGTCTCAGAGACATAGGTCTTCCCGGGCGGTATCTGGGCCAGGGTGACAGGGGCCACCGGAATGATTTTGCTAGGACAGATGATGGGTTGGGTAGTCTCCTCCTCCTGCTCCATGGGCATGAAAGACCTGGACAAGGCATCAGCGCGTACATTCTTGTCCGCGGGTCGGAAATGGAGCTGGAAATCAAACCTGGCAAAGAATAAGGACCACCTGGCTTGCCGTGGGTTCAGTCGCTGAGCAGACCGCAGGTATTCCAGGTTCTTGTGGTCCGTGTAAATGATAACGGGGTACACTGCTCCTTCCAGAAGGTAGCGCCATTCCTCCAGAGCCAGTTTGACTGCCAAGAGCTCTCGGTCACCGATGGTGTAGTTGCGTTCAGGCGCCGAGAAGCTCTTGGAGAAGAATCCGCAAGTCACCATCTTCCCGGAGGAGGATTTCTGCATGAGCACTGCTCCGGCTCCTGAGGAGGAGGCATCCACCTCCAAGGTGAACTGGCGGTTTAACTCCGGACGGTGAAGTACAGGAGAGGAAGCAAATGCCCGCTTCAGCGAGCCAAACGCGGCGTCGGCCGCAGGTGACCAGTCCTTTGGATTAGCCTCCTTCTTGGTCAAAGCGGAGAGAGGAGCAGTCAGAGCCGAGAAGTGAGGGATGAACTGGCGGTAGTAGTTGGCGAATCCCAGGAAGCGTTGGATTGCCTTCAGTCCAGAAGGAGGAGGCCAGTTGAGAATGGAGGAGACCTTCTTTGGATCCATCTGCAGTCCGGTATCAGAGATGATGTACCCCAGGAAGGGGAGAGAAGACTGCTCAAAGACACACTTCTCATACTTCGCGTACAGACGGTTCTCTCTCAGTCTTTGTAGAACCAGCTGCACGTTCTCTCTGTGGGTCTGGAGGTCCGGAGAGAAGACAAGGATGTCATCCAGATATACTACCACACAGAGGTAAAGAAGGTCCCGGAAGACGTCGTTCACCAGTTCTTGAAAGACGGCTGGGGCGTTACACAGGCCGAAGGGCATCACGCAGTATTCATAGTGCCCATCGCGAGTGTTGAACGCGGTCTTCCATTCGTCCCCAGAGCGGATGCGGACCAGATTGTAAGCACCCCGAAGATCCAGCTTGGTGAACACACGAGCTCCTCTAAGCCGGTCAAACAATTCAGGGATGAGCGGCAGAGGGTACTTGTTTTTTACGGTGATTTGATTCAAACCCCGGTAGTCTATGCATGGGCGTAAGTCGCCCTCTTTCTTCTTGACAAAGAAGAAACCTGCTCCAGCAGGAGAGGAGGATCTCCGGATGAATCCCTTTGCCAGGCTCTCTGTGATGTAAGTAGACATGGCCCTTGTTTCGGCTGAAGACAGCGGATATATCCGTCCTCGAGGTGGTGTAGTTCCAGGGAGCAGGTCGATGGCACAATCGTAGGGACGATGTGGCGGAAGTACCTCGGATTCCTTTTTATCAAAGACGTCTGCAAAGGACCAATAGGCCGAGGGCAGCCCCGGTAGGTTCTCTGGAACCGGAGGTCGTCGGATGGGTTGTATGGTCTTCAGGCACTTCTCATGGCACGAAGAGCCCCATCGGGTGATTTCGCCAGTACCCCAGCTGACTGATGGTTCGTGTGTCCGCAACCAGGGAAGTCCCAGCAGGATTTGATGGGACATGTGTGGGAGGACGTAGAGAGCGATGTTCTCGGTGTGCAGGGCACCGATACGCAGTTCCACCGGCTTGGTGATCCAGGAGATGGTGTCAGAGAGGGGTCTCCCATCCACAGAGGCAATCACGAGGGGCTTGTCAAGTGGAGTAACAGGCACCTGGTACTTGTCCACCGTGGCCTGCTGGATGAAATTGCCTGCTGCCCCGGAATCGAGGTATGCCTCAGCCGTGAACCGCGTCTCTCCCGTTGTCACTTGCACAGTCCATGTAACCGGGTCTGAGAGAGTCCCAGCACCTAGGGTGGCCTCTCCTACCAACCCTAGGCTTTGGAGTTTCCCGGCCTCTCAGGACAGGAGCGTAGCAGGTGTGTGTCCTCTCCGCAGTAAAAGCAGAGGCCCTTGGCGAGCCGCTCAGCTCTACGTTGTTCAGACTGCCGCACTCTGTCGACCTGCATGGGCTCGTGGACGGGAACCCCAGCTGTCGAAGACTGAAGTACGGCGGGCTTCTGTGGAGGAGAGGAATGCCGTACCGGTCGTCTCTCACGGGACACTTCCTTGGATCGCTCCTGAAAGCGGATGTCCACTCGAGTCGCTAGGGTAATCAGGGCATCCAGGGTGGTCGGTACGTCACGACCCGCCAGCTCATCTTTAATTCGCCCCGAGAGTCCTTCCCAGAAGGCGGCGGTTAGGGCCTCGTTGTTCCACCCGAGTTCCGAAGCCAAGGTGCGAAACCGGATTGCGTATTGGCCCACCGTCAGAGTCCCCTGACGCAGCCGGAGAAGAGACGAAGCAGACGCGGAGGCGCGTCCGGGCTCATCAAAGGTGCCACGGAATGCCTGCAGGAAGTCCTGGATGTTCGTGGTCACAGGATCCCCCTTCTCCCACAAGGGGTTCATCCACGCCGGTGCCTCACCCTCTAGATGGGACATGATGAAGGCGACCTTGGCTTGATCAGAGGCAAACAAATGCGGCAGCTGCGTGAAATGGAGGGAGCATTGGTTTAAGAATCCCCTGCAGGTCTTGGGGTCTCCGGCGTACCGGGGTGGTGAGGCCAAATGAAGTCTGGAAGTATCAGAAGAAGTCGCCACGGGAGCTGGAGCCGTGGCTTGACTAGTGGAGGCCCGGGATGCTGAAGACGTGACTGCCGCTTGTAGCGTGTTCAGGCGGGCGTCCACCGAAGTCATGAACTGCAGCATGCGGGTCTGAGTCTCACGCTGGCGTTGGAGTTCCTCCTGTACGGCTGCTAGTGCTGCAGCGGGATCCATGGCCTGATCTTACTGTCAGGGCCAGGTGGACGGGCAGACCCAGGAGGTGGATCCACTGGGCCGAACTCCTAGATGGTGGTAAGGGGTCCGGTAGCTGGAGCACTATAGGCAGCAGAACAGTCCGTGCACAGGAGTATAACGGAGAAGTCCCTGGGACTACGGAGTCACTGGTGGTAGTCCGGGTGACGCAGCTCAGGTTCGGAAGCCGAGAAGATGTCAGGCGGGGTCCGGAACCTTTGGAGCGAGATGACAGGTCACCGCAGGGATCCGAGATGGTACGGACTGTCAGGATGGCAGATGGACTGCGTTCGGGGTTCGGGATTCGGTCTGGACCGGATGGCGAGGCAGGCACGGCTCTACAAGAGAGATAGGTGAGTATATACACATATACACCAGGAGACCTGACTCCTAGCTTAAGAAACACGAAGATCAGGCCCCGCCCCCTTGGACATAAACCCCCTTTATACCCTGTACCTGTTTTGCATCATTTCCTGTTAATGGACGCTGGCCCTTTAAGAAAGGGTCAATGACCGCGCGCGCGCCCTAATGCGCATGCGCGTGGCCCGAGTGCCAGAAGCCAGAGCAGGAAGCTGCGAGGAGGAAGCAGCAGGACCAGGATGGGGCTGTGAAGCCGACGGACGCCGGGTGCGGGGACCAGGACGCTGGGGACGCGCTGGCAAGGGGTGCTGGAGAGCGGGGAGCGTGACAGGTGAGCCGGAGGGCAGCACAGGGGACCCGGGGAGCGTGACAACTATACAGAACAGTTTGGAATAACATTTTAAGCAAGTTATTTGTGTATAATCCAGAAGAGTTGACGGTACTCCATAGGAGGAACATAGGAGAGATCTGTTAAAGTGTGTTGTTACATAAAACGGCTGTCGTCCACATGTTCCCAGCTACTGCCTTTGTTCTTGTATTAAAGATGAACCAGTAAAGTACAAATACATTTTTCCCTAAAAGGACAGTGAGTGCTATTTCTATTTTTCCTCTATTCCTGAAAGGGCTGACCATGCTCCTTCTGACGCAAATCTTGAAAAGTAGTTGTGAGTAGAAACATGATCATTACCACCTAATATGACACAGCTCGCCACAGAGAAGCAGCTCCAGCCATCACAGTAGGTGTAAGCTAATAGCTTGACCAAAAATAACAAAATATATTTTAAGTTGATAATTTTGTATGACCCGTGAATGAAGATATAAATATCCAAATAGCCTTTGGGACAAAAATGGTTTCCCACTAATGATGATCGAATATCGAAATTCTCGGATTTGCGATAATTGTAACGAGTATTGTTTAATACTCGTGTATTCATTCCGAATAGTGTGTGTGTAATGCAAGTCAATGGGGAATACTCGCAATTTAACGAGTAAACCGAATTCTGCACTATTCGTTACTCACACGGATAGTACGGCATTCGAGTTACTCATTACATTGCGAGTATTCCCCATTGACTTGCATTACACACGCTATTCGGAGTATTGGACATTACTCATTACGAGTATCGCGAATGCGAGTATTTCGATACTCGCTCATCATTATTCCCCACCCCTTATCTTGATAGACCCCAAAACATAATCAGGGACATTCAATTCACAGAGAATTAATTCTCTGTTAATCAAATTTTACAGAGTTTTGCCTATTCTGTTTCTTCAATTGCAGTAATATCTGGAAAGGAAATCCTATGATCAACATATTATCGGACCACCCTTTACAAAGCACTCTTTGTAGACAGCTGTTTTTGAAACTGAATAATTTAATTTATTTTTTTCTTCCAAATTTAAGTTAACAGAAAATACATGAGTTTTTAACATTTATAAACTACAGAAATAAATTGATTTGAAGACTATTTAAGCGAATTGGATAGTAAAAAGTATTGTAATGTGAACTCTTCCCCATCACTTTCTTTTCAACTGTTTCACTGTATATACACTGTTTAACACGTAATGACACACAAATGTACAAAGCTTGTACAAAGGCAACATCTGGTCCTCTTCAGCGTACTGTAGATGTTATTTAGAATAAATTATATATTGCTCATATTATTAATGGCCTTTTTTTCTGGCATTATTTCATGTTTAATTAGCCTGAATCAGATGTGACTAAAATGGCATAATAATTATAGGCTCAAAAACACACAATGTAAGAGAAGCATAGACTATCTGGATAATGAGGCTCTCCTCATAATTAGAGGACACATATCACATTCAGAGGATGGAAAGGGCTATAGGTTGCTCTGTAGGCATGTTTGCTACTTTTTGCTCTTCATATGGAAGCTTTTCACAGACATTTTAACATTTCTTTATTTATCAGGCATTGTTACAGCTTTTTTAGAATGTATGAAAAGCTATTACCTCTCTAAAGAGAATGTAATCTGTGTGACTATTTTATCCAAACATGTAGCCTGCTGAAAATTTCTCCAAACGGTGTGTTAAAGAGGCTGACAGACTATTTATTATAAAAACTAAACACAGTTCCTTAAATGGAAGAAACTGATGGCGCTTCATTTTAGAGTGGAGACAGAAGCTGTGGCAGTGATCACAGTCTCCGCCCCCTGATGACGCTTTGTTTGAGTATCCCACCATGAACTGGGGTTCTTAAATGAAGTATCGTCACAAAGGAATAGTAATAAAAAAGAAAAGTTGTTAGATAGAGAAATGATGGGAGAAGAGGGAATTTTGAATTAAAGTATAGAATTTTTTTTGTACTAGGACCAGAGATGATCAAATCTGATTGGCAAAGATTGGAAAATGTTAAAATTGTGCAATTATTGGCAAGATTGGATCAGGATTGGACATCAGAGCATTTACCATAAAAGTCGTCGAGCTTGCCAAGGATAGATAAATGATCAGATGGCAAAACCATCCTTTCCCTGCCCATCACAGCCATGTCAAGTATTGGCATGGCTGTAAATGAACTCTGTAGAAAAAAAGGAAGCAAAAGAGTTAAAGCAGTAAATACCGCATAATCGCAGCTGCAGCGCTACTTCCAGGTCCGACAATTATCACTAATGCATATTCAATGCTTTCCCCTTCCACCAGCATTGCTGATTGACTGCCATTGGACCACGCCCCCACCCTCTGAGCCAGCGTTTGTGATTGGTTGGAATCACAAATGATGTCTGTTTCATTAGACTGGTGATAAGTAAATAAATAAATAAAACAATCGGCGTAGGGTCCCCCTACATTGATACTAGCACAGCAAAAGCCACGGCTACAGGCTGCAGCCCCCAGCCATGTGCTTATCCTGGCTGTGTATCAAAAAAAGAGGAACTGCATGTGGCTTTTTTTATTTCAATAAATGATTTTAAAAATTGGCATGTAGTTCCCCCCCAATTTTTACACTTAGCCATGATAAAGCCCAGCAGCTAGGGGCTGGTATTCTCAGGCTGGAGAGACCCATCATTATTGGGAACACTCAGCCTAAAAATATCAGCCTGCAGCCACCCAAAATTGCTGCTGCATTAGATACGACAGTCCTGGCACTTTACACGGCTCTTCCCGATTGCCCTGGTGCGCTGGCATTCCGGGTAATATAAGGCATTAATGTCAGCCCACAGCTGCTACCAAGCTTTGGATTAGTGATGGGGAGGGAAGTAGGGCTGCAGCCATGGGGAGACTTGGTAAATCTGTATGGCTTTAACCCTTTTTTAGTTTCTTTCTTTTACAGACCCCTTCACCATTTTGCAACACATCACGTTTGCCTTCCATTGGATTTAAAGGGCTCAGCTAGGTTTGAAAATCAGATCTGCTAGGATTAGCGATCAAATCGTGATCTCAGTCAAGATTGGTGATCCTTAACAATGTGATCAATGGCAGGATCGCTCATCTCTAATTATGACACTAAATAGAGATCTAGGAGTAAATAAACTTAGTTTCTCACCTTACCTTATCTTACCTCTTTAAATATGCTTTTTTTCCAATGATGAACCACTTAAATATTTTTGAAGAATCCAGAACTTTCTTTTTTATTAAAACAATTGAGCTGAAAGTTTTAAAACAATCCACATGAAGCAGGTAACAAAAAGACTCGCTAAACTATAATGGTCATTTATGCAAATGTACAGTGCCATGAAAAAGTATTCTAATAAAATTTCCACATTTTTTCATGTTACACAAACCTAAATTTAACACAATGTATCAAGTATATGTGAAGTGTAAAGGAAATATTACACAATTTTCTAAATAATTTTAAAATATAAATCTAAAAATTGTAAAGTGCATTAGTATTCAGCCCCCTTGAGTCAATAATTTGTATGACAACGTGCAATTACTGCTGCATGTTTTTGGGACATCTCCATCAGGTTTACACATCTAGAGATGGGATTTTTTGCCTATTCTTGTCAAAACAGCTTGATCTTAGTGAGATTGGATGGAGATTCTCAATGGGATTTAGGTCAGGACTGTGACTGGGCCATTCACACTCATGAATGTGGTCTGATCTAAACCATCTACTGCATCTTTGGCTGTATGTTTAGGGTTGTTGTGCTGCTGGGAGGTGAATCAACGCTCCAGTCTCAAGTCTTTTGCAGCTTCTAAGTGGTTTTCCTCCAGGATTGCCCTGTATTTGGCTCCATCCATCCTATCATATACTCTCACCAGCTTCACTATTTCTGCTAAAAAAAAAGCCCCCACACAGCATCATGCTGCCACCACATGACGGACGATGGGAAAGGTGTTTACAGGATGATGACCAGTGTTAGATTTCCACCACACATAGTGTTCTGCATTTAGCCCCAATTGTCTCAACTGTCCAAAAACACCTTCTTCCACATGCTAATTTTGCCCTCCCCTCACCCACATAGCTTTTCGCAGACTGTAACCAGGACCTCTTATGGCTTGCTTTCAAAAATATATTTTTTTCTTGTCATATCTCTACAAAGGCCATTTTTTTGGAGCTGATCTTGTGGACAGATTTACCCACCTATGCTGGGGATATTTGCAGATGCTTCAGAGTGACCATAGGCCTCTTGGCTGCGTCACTAATTAGTGCTCTTCTTGTTTGGGATGCAATTTTTATTGACAGCCATGCTTGATACGTGTGCATTTGTGTCATACTTCTTCCATTTTTGGTTGAAGGTTTTAACAGTGCTCTGTGAGATATTCAGAGCTTGGATTATTTTTTTATATCTTTACCCCTACTTTACTTTTCTAAACAACTTTATCCATGACCTATCTGGTGTGTTCCTTGGTTCTTATAATATTTGATTCTTAATATTCTTCAACAAACCTGTGATTCCGTCACAGAACCACTGTCATTATACTGAGAATAGATTACATACCGTATGTAGACTCAATTTACAAATTAAGTGACTTCTAGAGGCAATTAGCAGCACAGGATTTTATCTTGGGATATCAGACTTTGAGAGGGCTGATGAACCAGCTGCAGTGTCTCCTCCCGGCCACCAGAGGGATGTCTGTGCAGTCTGGGAGGAGGATCCATATAGAGGGACAAGAGAAAGAAAAAGGGACAGAGAGAGGAAGATTCTGAGGTGAAGGGGCTGCCTGTTTCCCGCTCTAATCTGGATAGCTGGCGTGTTAAAGACAGCCTGCCAACTGCTGTGCGAGCAGAGGCCAAGCAGCTGCATGTCAGTGTATATAAACGGCTGCCAGAGAAAGAACTGTTAGCGAAATGATTGTCCTGGTGATCCGTACCTGAGGCCTTCCTACCAGACCTGACTTCTGCCCTGAGGTGATCTGTACCTGTGACCTTCCTATCAGACTGTAACTTTTGCCCTGAGGTGATCCGTTTCTGAGGCCTTCCTATCAGACTGTGTCTTCTGCCCTGAGGTGATCTGTCCCCATGATTGTCAATGCCATAGAGAACTGCTGCAGAGCCAAAAACTGTCTGGATACCCCTTTGTACAAGAGACCTTCCTGGATTTATCGATTGGTACTGTAAGTCCTGAACTCAGGCCCCTCATGTATCTTTCTGTTTTTGCGGCTAAGTGTGCACACTTATACGGTAGAGGTTTTGGCGCCAAAATAGCTATAATACACAGCAGTCATCACTGCAGAACTGAACCTCAATGACTGTGTATCCCTGCTAGCAGGTATTTAATCCCGGGGTACTTTCCTGTTTGTTCATATTTGTGGGGGAAGGGCAGGGGATAGAGATTTAGTTAAAATTGTTAATTGGTGTGCTGGTCCAGAAACAGGTCCTTATTATACCAGTGATCTACACCTTCTAGTTGCTTCCTGGAGTTCCCGGTTCGGTAAATTGTGTCCCGGTGGTTCCTGTCCTATTGGAATCGGTCCCTAGACCAGCACACTGATCCTGTTTTAGTAACCCAGTGTTTGTACATTTATTGGTGTTGATATTTGCTTTCAACACTAGTTCCACTTCCGTTTCCCTTATCGGGTTATAAAGAGTTTGCATTTGAACTTAGTCTGCTCTCGTTCCTTGTTCGTGGCCCGCTGTATACTGAAAGTAACCTCTCCGTTTCACAAGACTACTGGGGGCTGAATACAAATGCATGTGACAGTTTTCCAATTTATGCTTTTAAAATATTTAGAAAACCATGTATTATTTAGTTTACACTTCACAAATACTTGCTATGTAGCATTGGTATATCACATTTAATCAAAACAAAGTACATTTAAATTGTTGATGTACCATAATATGGAAAAAGGTGGAAAAGAGTACAGGGTATGAATATTTTTTCAAGGCTCTGTTTACTAGCAATCCTCTGAACTACTACTTTTTATTTGAAGCCGTCTTTTCAAAGTCACATCTTAATCAGCTGTTTTCACTGGAGGAAACATCACTGGCTCTGAATGTTGGCTACTGCAGGTAAATTTTGGTGTCTATTCAATATTGCAATAATTCAAATATCTAGAAAATATAGGGCTCTGTTCAGTTTTTTTTTTCATAGTAAAAGCACTGTGCCTGATACATCATACAATAAATCTAAGGAGTGCAAACATTGCTGTTTCTTCCATTTTAACAGAAAGAATGTGTGCAGCATGCTTCACTATTTAATGGACATTGATGGGTCCATTGAGCTCTGTTTGTGTCCCTCATGTGACAAGTTTATTTACTGCTTGAGTGTTATTTTTCTATTCTTATAAAGGAACAGAAAAATAGAACTCAAAATGCTACTGTGAACCTAATCTTAAAGGGGTTTTTCGGGCTGAGAAGAAAACTATGTAGTTACTCTATGCAACTGCAGGTTGCTAAATTGTGGCAGTTTGTGATGTGATGGTGATGAACACATTGTCAGAATTCCTCTATATTCCTGTCAAGCTACCACTAGGGGGCACAGGGACTCCGGTATGAAAAGAACTCCTTAGTGTGGTTAGATAGATGGCCACTAGAGGTCGCTAAAGGGCACTCTACACACAGTGACATCGCTAGCGATGTCGCTGGTGAAAGCTCTCACCCCCATTGATTGTGCGTCACAGGCAAATCGCTGCCCATGGTGCACAATATCGTTCGGAGCCATCACACAGACTTACCTGCCTAGCGACGACACTGTTGCCGGCGAACCGCCTCCTTTCTAAGGGTGCGGTCGGTGCGGCGTCACTAAGCGGCCGCCCAATAGAAGCGGAGGGGCGGAGATGAGCGGCCGTAACATCCTGCCCACCTCATTCCTTCCTCATTGCCGGCAGCCACATGGAAGGTGATGTTCCTCGTTCCTGTGGTGTCACACATAGCGATATGTGCTGCAGCAGGAACGATGAGCAACATCGTACCTGCAGCAGCAATGATATTTGAGATTAGAACGACGTGTCAACGATCAACGATATGGCGAGTATTTTTGATCGTTAACGGTCGTTCCTGCGTTTCACACGCAACGACATTGCTAACGAGGCCGGCTGTGCGTCATGAATTCCGTGACCCCAACAACATCTTGTTAGCGATGTCGTTGCGTGTAAAGTGGCCTTAACACAGGAGCAGGGATAGTTGATCAGTCAGCAGCTAGGCCGCGATGTCACGTCTGTACCAAGGAAAAAGCTATATAGAGTCAAAGTGGACAACAAGTCGGATACTGGGAGAGCAAGTAAGTACAGGGGAGGATGTTGGAACATGGGATAGGAGAGGAGACTTGAGGACAGGAGGTATGGATAAAAGAATGGGTAGGAGGTACAAAGGTACGGGCGGGCAAGAGGAATGGAGATCAGGACAGGTCGGGTAAATGGAGGTCAGGTCAGGTAGGAGGGACGGAGGTTAGGTCGGGCAAGAGGAACGGAGGTCAGGGTAAACAGTACCAGATAGCAGGACAAGAAAAAAAGAACTTCTCACAGGAATGCAGCACACAATAGAGCCAGAAATATCACTGACGGCATCCTAAGGGCAGCAGTACCAAGATATGATGGCATGACGCACGGAACGAGGCCAGAACAAACAGGCCCCTCTCAAGAGACCTAAACCGTGAAGGCAGGATACATGCACCAACTCAGGAATGGCAGAGCCATGCATGAATCCTAACAATTCCCCTTGAATGTGTGTAGTCATGTGACCATATATACAAAAGGGTGAAAAAAGTATTGAACACATCATCAATTTTCTAAGTAAATATATTTGTAAAGGTGCTATTGACATGAATATCTCACCAGGTGTCCATAACAACCCATCAAATCATCAAAGGAAAAGAAATATAACTATAGATGTCAATAAATGTAATGATGTACAATAAAGAGAAATGATACAGGGAAACAGTATTGAATACATAACGAAAGAGAGGTGCAGTAAGTCATGACATCAGCAGAAATCTATCAGTAATAAGAAAGCACTCTTCCACCTTCTTGAAAAATTATATCAGCTAATTCAACTGATGGCCTATGAAAAGGTGTCTAATTACCAAGGTGCCACACAAGAAACATGTCATGATGGGTGAAACTAGTGAGCTTTCTCAAGCCTTTTGCCACCTTAATGTTGCAAAACCTACTGATAGTATTGTTTACTGAAAGTTCATATGAGCACTGTTGGAATCATAATCCGGAAGGAGAAAAAACATTAATTCTCCATAAACCAGTCATGACTAGGTGCTCTCCACAGATTTCAGTCCGAAGAGTAAAAAGAATTATCAGAAGCGTTTTTCCTGAGGCAATAACCACCTGTGTAGAGTTACAGAAAGACCTGGAGTAAGCAGGTAAATGTTTAAAAAAAAAAGCAATGATTAATGTACTTGTACTCAACTTTCACGGCCTATATGCCCACTCACAAGGCAAGGCTCCACTGCTGAACACAACACATGATCAAGCATGTTTAAAGTTTGCGAAACAATATTTAGACAAGACTGTGAAATAGTGGAAGAAAATAGATTGGTCAGATGAGACCAAAATTGAACTCTTTGCATGCCATAATAAACACCATGTTTAGAGGCCAAAATGCACTGCATATCACTCCAAAATGACCATACCAACAGTGAAGTTTAGAGGTGAGAACATCATGGTGTGGGGCTGTTTTTTAGCATATGTAACAGGAGGATGAGGAGGGTAAGGAAGAGGAGGATGAGGAGGATCCCAAGCACACAGCCCAGGAAATTCTCAATTGGCTTCAGAGAAAAAAAAAGCTGCTAGAATGGCTCATCCAATCATCTGACCTGAATCCAATTAAATTTATGGAAGGAACTAAATCTCAGAGATCATGGGAGTCCACAGGAGCTTCAGGATTTCAATAGTGTTTGTGTGGAAGAATGGGCCAAAATCCCACCTGATAATGCATGCAAATAGTTTATCCACTGGAACTGGAATTGTTTTGTAAACAGGAATGGTCAAATATATCTTCATCCAGGATCCAGGAACTCATTAAAAGCTACAGGAAGTGACTAGAGGCTGTTATTTTTGCAAAAGGAGGATCTACAAAATATTAATGTCACTTTTATGTTGCGATGCCCATACTTTTGCAGCGGTCAAATTTTGTTTAAATGCGGATTGCACATTTTCTGTTCTGAGTAACAATGGGGTCTCATGGACACCTCTCCATTACCAACCCAGGGCTTGATGGCAGCTGTGATTTGACAAAAATGACATTAACCCCATATAGCACCCTGATTGCCACTGCACCAGGGTAATAAGGATGAGCCTGGTAATTGGAAGTACCAATTGTGGGGCAGCAGCAGGCTGTTATTTTTAGGTTGGGGTGGGCCCAATAACCAAGGAACTGTGCAGCCTGAGAATACTAGTCCCCAGTTGTCTGCTTTAGCTATGTTGGTTATCAAAAATTGCCTGGAGCCCATGTTGTTTTTTTAACTGTTTATTTAAATAATTATAAAGCAAAGTTCTGGGGAGCCTCTATTTTTGATAACCAGCCAAGATAAAGCACAGAGCTGGTGGCTGCAGCTCCCAGTTGGCTACTTTACCTATGCTGGTTATCACAAATAGTGTCGGGACCACAAGTCAAAGTAGCGTAACACTCTGACGACCTTGTAATACTCAGCGACTTTTATTTCAGAGATGCATTCAGGCACCATCTCGATGCTGTTCCTATTCAATTTTAGCACTTTTACATCCATTTCATCATTTTTACAGACCCGCCAGGCATTCTGGGAGGGTCCATTGGAAAATTAATAGTTTCCCAATGACTTGCATTAGATTTGTTATTTGTGACAAATACACAAATAGTCCAAAATATTACAGACAAATAATCTGAACCTAAATATTTTAGTATTCACCCATCACTAATTATTATATGTGACCTGTGTGTCAGATATTTAGTAATCAGTGAGCCTGTGCTACAGGAGAAATTGCTTGGTGATCATGAATAAAGGTGTCCTGAGCTCAAGGATCAGCCTCCATCGTCAATGATATTCTTTTAGCCTGCACTCTACATGTGGAAGAAGCAGCCAAGTTCAGATTCAGATACTGTCAGAGATACATACCATATGCTGCATGAGGCTGACATGCTGCATTTACTATAAGTATATAAAAAGACTAACCCGCACATTCAACAGGTGTGAACAGGTGCTAGCTGAAAACAAACTATAAATACAAAACACATACAGCTGCACTCTATGTTCATTCCCTTTTATAGCTGGAGCCTAGCTGCCCAGACATGTAGGTTTTTAACCCAGATAGAGGCATTTGAGTTAGGTTCCCAGTATATAGAGATTACCTCGCTGTTGGTTATCGGGCTCACATGCATAGGCCAACACATAAGCTAAATATCTCTTTTTTTCCAAATATCCCTATAGCAGTAATGCAATACCAGAGTTCCCTTATTGATTGTTAGCATTTTAGAGCGCGGCTGTATGTTTTTTTTAGTTATGTGTTTTCAGCTAGCACCTATTCACACCTGTTAGATGTGCGGGTCAGTTTTTTATATATTTAGGCTGGGCCCACACGAGGATTACTGCAATCCCCTTGCATGACACTCGGCTCACACTGGCAGAACAGCAGAGCTGATTGTAATGCGAGTGTCCCTGCGACTGAGGTCCGAATGTGCGAGTGGACCTCAGCTGCGGGTGGCGGGCCGGCACTGAGGAGGGGAGGGCTGGAGCTGGGGAGGGGCGGGCCGGCACGGAGGAGGGGAGGGATTTATCTCCCTCTCTCCTCAGTTGCCGGCTATTGCCATTCTCTCACTGCACTCGCGGTACACCGGTGTACCGCGAGTGAGTGCAGTGTGATTTTTCTCTCGCCCCATTGACTTGAATGGGTGCGAGAGAAACAATGATCGCATTACAATCGCAGCATGCTATGATTGTTTTCAGCCCGATTAGACCTGAGAAAATAATTGCTCATGTGCGCTGACACACAGGCTAATATTGGTCCGAGTGGAATGCGATTTTTTTATCTCACTCCACTCGCACTGTTTTTCTTGGCGTGTGGCTTAGGCCTTAAGGGCCGTTTACACGCTGTGACATCGCTAACGATACATCGTCGGGGTCACGGTGTTTGTGACGCTCATCTGGCGCCGCTAGCGACATTGCAGCGTGTGACAGGCAGGAGCGACCCTAAACGATCTCTAAAGAGACAAAAATCGTTGGTATATGAGAGGTCGTTCATTTACCAAAAATCGTTGTCTCGTACGTATCGAGGTTGTTCCTCATTCCTGCGGCATCACACATCGCTTTGTGTGACACCGCAGGAGCGACGATCATCTCCTTACCTCCGTGCACCGGCAATGAGGAAGGAAAGAGGTGGGCGGGTTGTTACGTCCCGCTCATCTCCGCTCTTCCTCTGCTATTGGACAGCTGCCGTGTGACGTTGCTGTGACGCCGCACGAACCGCCCCCTTAGAAAGGAGGTGGTTCGCCGGCCAGAGCGACGTCGCAGGGAAGGTAAGTCCGTGTGCCGGGTGTAAGCGATGTTGTGCGCCATGGGCAGCGATTTGCCCGTGACAAACAACCGACGGGGGCGGGTACGCTCGCTAGCGATATCGATACCGATATCGCAGCGTGTAAAGTGGCCTTTATAGTGCATCTCTTTCTGATAGAGCACTCTGCCTTGTAACCAGTCTGTGCTTTTTCACCCTTATAGCACGAGCCTAGCTGCCCACAAATGAAAGTTTTAACCCAGATAGAGGCATTTCAAGTTCGGTTCCCAGTATATAGAGAGATACCTTTCCGCTGGTTACCGAGCTCACATGTACTTTGTAGTTGTAATGTGTTTTCAGCTAGCACCTGTGGATATGTGGGTCAGTCTTTTTGATTTATTTATAGTGCATTTCTTTCTGATTGAGCACTCCACGCTGAAACTAGACTGTGTGCATTCCTCTTTATAGCTACAGGATAGCTGCCCAGACATGTAGGTTTTTAACCCAGATAGTGGTATTTGAGTTAGGTTCCCAGTGTATAGAGATATACCTTGCAATTGGTTACCAGGCTCACAGGCATTGGCCAATACATGAGCTAAATATATCTTTTTTTTTTAAATATTCCTATAACAGTAATGCAATTCCAGAGTTCCCTTATTCATTGTTAGCATTTTAGTGTGCAGCTGTATGTGTTTTGTAATTATACTGCATTTACTGACACTGAAAAGATTTACTGACATACTGTATTTACTACCACCAACAAGACTTACTAACGCACTGACAAGACTTACTGACATACTGCATTTACTGACACAGGTACAAACACTGACATTTTACATTTAGTGAAACACTGACAACACTAATTAACATACTACATTAACTGTCAGAAACACTAATGGACATAAGATTTACTAGCACTAACAAACATGCTGCATTTACTGACACAATTAGTGACTGACATTTTACATTTATGTGTACACTGACATTATATCATATGAACTCCTCACTGTGGACATGTTAGTGGAGATTTCTCCTCTCTGATCTAATGCCACTCATTTAATACAATATGTGATTCTCTTTATTAACTAAAGCAGCCTCTAATTAGAGATGAACAAATCGGAACTGGAAAGTTTGGGGTTCATACTGAAGAGCGGGTGTCCGGGGCTCAAACCTGAACTTGGACTTTAAAAAAAAAATAAAAAATCTTAGTCCGAGTTTGGATGCTTTACGCATGCTAATGCCTCGATCAAGCATCGCTATGCTTAGGTATGCTCGGTGCTTGGGCCAGTAATAGGCGCTTGCAGTCCTTGAATGGCTTGCCCTGCCCTCCCCTCCCACTCACAGAAATGCTCTCCTTATGGCTCTATATGGCTGTATGTGGGCGGAGAGCCGAACTGCCCAATCATTGACTTCCATTATACTCGTTACTTAAAACGAGCCCATTAGTTCAAGTCCCCTTTGACTTATTTGTGGCTCAGCTCAAGTCTGGATCCCGAAACAAACTTTTAACTAGAGTCCATCCGACTCTAAACTTCCACGAGTCCGCTCATCTCTAATTTTTCCAGCACAGATTAGTATATATAAGTTGAGTTCTGATATTATGGACACCACCCCCAATACTGGTCTATATCTGTCTTTCATATAAAGGAGTGCGATCATGTCCTTGACATCATTAACTAAAGGCCAGAATCATTCCTTTTTTGTATTAAACCCCTCAAACATTTCTAAAAGTTTCCACTACTTAGATAAACTTTTATTAAATGCTGTGGTCCAGCAAATAAAAACTAAAAATTATACTCACCTCCTGCGCCAGCATCAATATCAGTGCAAGGTTTGCCAAGGCTTGTAAGACATCTTGCTGTCTATTTTAGTGCTGAAGTCAATTAGGGTCGCTAATGTTTTGCTGTACTAATTCAACCCCCGAACTTTAAAGTTTCATCTGAGGGACGTGTAAGTGAAGCGGTCAATTAGTGGTCCTTGATTGTTGCCAGTATCATGCAAGCACTGGGAGACCTGGCTGGAAACTTACTGGTGCAGGAGGTGAGTATATTTTTTTGTTTTATTCAGGGTACTACAGCATTTAAGAATAGGCAATACAAGCAGTGGAAAATCCCTCTAAGGGACAAGATTTACCATACATTTCCTTCAAAATGGTGTTAAATATGACTGCATAATAAAGATGCATTTTCACTAAAATATTATCGTAAATGAGCAAATCACTCAATGAACGATCGAAACAATAATTTGTTGGATGAAATGAAATGTGCTGCACAAAAGATCATCGTTGTTTGCAGCACATCACCTAGTGTAAACAGGACCGGTGCTGCCAAGAACAATTACAGCATATGTGCACCTAATGATCTAATATAGATGGTTCAAAAGGTATCGTTAAGTGCAGTCTGCCCGTGTAAGGAAGCTTCTATAATTAATTGCCGATCTGTAAATATTTGCCAAACTGCAATTGTTTAAAATTCCAGAACTCACTTCATATAAACCCACCTTTAGGCTATGTGCGCATGTTGCGTAATTGCATGCAGTTACGCTGCGATCTGCACCGCAGCGTAACTGCATGCATCCTGCGTCCCCTGCACAATCTATGGAGATTGTGCAGGAGCCATGCGCACGTGGTGTATTAGAGCGCAGCGCTTCGGCTGCTGCCCGAAGCGCGTGTTCTAAGAAGTGACATGTCACTTCTTTCCTGCGCTCTGCATGCATCCCCGCTCTGTCTATGGGAGGGGCTGGGAGGGGCTACATGCAGAGCGCATGAAATCGGCTTTTGTTTCTGCAGCGATTTGAAGCGCATGTGTGCTGTTCAAATCGCTGCAGAAATTTCTGCAGGGCCAGTCGCAATGTGCGCACATAGCCTTAGAGCTGTGAGCAGCTGAACAGATTTTCCTGACAGTGTATGTGATCATCTTTCAAAAAGATACCTGTTATTAGAGTTGAGCGCGGTTCGCGGTTCGAGGTTCTCCAGTTCGCGGCTCGAGTGATTTTGGGGGCTGTTCTAGATTGAACTAGAACTCGAGCTTTTTGCTAAAGCTCGATAGTTCTAGATACGTTCGAGAACGGTTCTAGCACCAAAAAGCAGGGCTTTTTACAGCTACAGTGTGCAGGAGCCATGGCTGGCAGCCTGCCAGAAGCTGGTAACCAAGATAAACATCGGGTATCCAAGCAAAGCGCTTTGGTTAGTAACCCGATGTTTATCCTAGTTACGTGCAGGAAGCCCACACTTCCCCGCTCAGCTCACTCCGCCCCCTCCTGCAAGCGGCTTGTACACACACACACACACACGTCCCCAGCCATGCAGTCCACGACACTGACGTCCTCCTGGCACTCTGCACACATGGTCCCGCTCGGCTTACCTGCGGTGATGAAGTCCCGACCTCAGCGCTGTCACTGTCCTCCATGGCCGCCGCTTGTCACATCACCTTCTCTCGCTTCCGACCCGAGACTGACTAGCAGTGACGTCACGGGCCTCTCGCGATACTTGGCTGTGAAGGCGGCGGTCATTGAACTCAGTGACAGGTGCTGTCAGCAGTGCAGGAGATCAGCGCAGGTAATGTACCTCGCTGACAGCAGCACTTGTCATCCCCTGCAGTGACCTGGGCTGACCCATTGATGTTAGCTCAGGTCACTGCACTGCTCTCCCAGCCAATGGGGAATGACTCGCCCACCCCAGGGCTATGGGACACCCGGTGCCGGGCCGGACTAGTCCGGTGGTAGTCAGTGGTGGCTGGGCCCGGCTCCGTGGCCCTGGTGGGTGTCAGTGCAATATGTGGCTTGAATTAAAATTTGTGTTCGTGACGCCACCTGTGGTCTGCGGTTATTAAACCGCCGCTGCTGTGTGAGGCCTCCGGGGTGATGATATAGCAGCGATGGTGGTACTGCTCCCCACAGGTGGAGCGGAGACCCGGGGACACTGTTAGTGCTCGTGAAAGTCTATGGTGTTGTGTGGCTAACACGGTGCAGGGCCGACAGGCAACGAAAGAACCAGGCACAAACAACAGTCTCTTTACCTTTTCCTCTTTTACTTTGGGAACAGTCCAGTCCTGGGAGACCGTTACAGGTGGTGATGAGGATCCGGACGGCCTGGAAGTACTTGGGGTGATCTTTCTGGCCAGCTGAGTATGAGGCCTACTCCTGTGCTTTTCTTTGTTATGATAGGACCTTGCTTCTCTGAATCCAGCAATGGGCCTCTCTGCTGCTGGGACCGGTGGTACGTCCCTTTCCCTTTGTAGCAGGCTGCGCAGGCCCCCTCTGGTGCTTCTCTGCTGGACTCCACACCGGGCCCTGATGCTGCAGCTGTGTGTTCGAGATGTATATGGGCCAGGTGCTTGCAGCTCTCCTGCCCTTCGGATTCGGCTACCAGGGGTATTTTAAGCCCTGGTGGCCACAGACTCCGATGTCCGAGTCTCTTCGCTGCCTCTCTGCTACTCCTGCTTCCCTGGGCCAAGCTACTCTAGCTCTAGGCCCCAGATCCACAGGACAGCTCACTCTGCGTCTGTTCACTATCACCTCTCTCTACAGATTGACCACTACTTCCTCCCTCAGGTCAGACTTGAGGAAGGCTCCCTGGAATTCCAGGTTCAGAGCTCCCCCTGCTGGCCGGAGGGAGAACTGCGTTGGATGTTAAACTTGCTGGCCAATGGACCTCCCAATTACCTCCAGGCTCAGCATTAACCTTTTGGAAGGGCAATGCTGTTGTGGCGACCAGGTCCTGGGGCGCCACACTCCCCCTTAGTTAAATTCAGTACTCCCGGACTGTAGAGACAAAACAAAACAGGTTACAACATTTCATCCCATTATGGGAGGCGTATTACTTAAACGTTACTAACTTAAACACTACTATAAGAGTCTAGTGTGGCTCCCTGCCAGGTGTCTATTACACTGCTCCATTTGGGACCCGCCGCGATCAAACCCCCAACGTAGGCTCTGGGCGTGCGTCAGAGCATTGATGACCCCACTCTATGCACGCCGGACGGGTTTTTCTTCAGGGGTGTTGAGCACACAGGTGCTAACTATGAACAATTTAGGTGTTGGCCACCCATAGTCCAGTGGCCCAGTTGTCCATTTACTTAATCACCTAAGACAAAAAGCATTTTATACACAACATTACAGACATTTCACATAACTATTTACATTCTGTTAGGTATTTTATTTTCTATGTTCTATACCTTGGAGGGGGCTGTCCCCGGGTGCTACGTTGGGACCGGCGTAGCTCTGGGGTTTGTCCCTGACTACTTGGAGTGTCTGCCCCCTCCCCGTGTTATTGGTAGGCCTAACCCTGACAGGGATGCACGTTGGTTGCCTACGGGAGCTCAGATTCGCCAAGGGTATGGCAGGTTCGCCACTGGCAGGGGGTTGAACCTCCGGTTCCACTGCTGGCGTGTCATCTTGTGTTGGAGCGGACGGTTCTTTAGGTGGATCTTGAACCTCTTCTGTTTCTGGCTCGACCAACTGCGGGAACGTCAAAACTGGTACCACTATGGCATTGTTTATTCGGGTCCAAGTTTTGGGGAATTTTCCAAGGATTGTTTGGATCATCTCCTCCTCTTTTTCTTGACTTTGGGGACTTTCCTGTACTTCTTCCACTTCCCTTTGGATCCTGCACCGTTCAGGGCACGCTTTCAGGCGGTCTCGAGAAACTGCTTGAGAGGTCTTGCCTTCATCCTTGCTTATGAGGCATACCTTACTGTTGTCAAAGTTGGAGGGGATAATGGTGTAGGGTTCCTTCTCCCACTGATCATCCAATTTATGCGCCCTCCGCTTCTTCTTGAGGACTTGTTCTCCAGGTGCTAAGGGAGTTGCTGGGGCTGTTTGATTGTAATGCTGCTCTTGTCTCGTTCTTGCTTGAGACAGGCTCCTTTCTACGCATTCCTGGATCTTACGGTACTGCTGCTGCCGCTCTGTATCCCAATCCTCTATTTCCTGAACCGCCTCAGGTGACACAGTCCCCATCTCAAAGTCTACAGGTAACTTGCCAGGTCTGGCTCGCATCAGGTAAGCAGGGCTGCAGTTGGTCGAATTTACCGGGATATGGTTGTACAAGTCTACCAGATCTGGTAACTTCTCTGACCATTGGTTTCTTTCTTCCAAAGGTAGAGTCTTGAGCATATTAATAACCACATGGTTCATCTTCTCGCACAATCCATTGGTTTGGGGGTGGTACGGTGTGGTTCTGATTTTCTTACAACCGTACATGTTACAGAACTCTTAGAACACTTCTGCCTCGAATGCAGGACCCTGATCAGTCAGTACCCTTTCAGGGTAACCGTGAGGTCAGCAAAAGTATGCCTGAAATGCTCTCGCTGCTGTTCTGGCTGTCTGGTCCTTCACGGGCACTACTACCAGGAAACGAGAGTAATGGTCCACAATGGTGAGGGCGTACACATAGCCTGACCGGCTTGGTGTTAACTTCACGTGGTCCAGGGCCACCAACTCCAGGGGCTGCTTCGTGACAATTGGCTGTAGGGGAGACCTCTGGCTGGCATCATCTTTCCGCCTCAGGTTACACGGACCACAGTCTCGGCACCACTTCTCGACTGTCTTTCTCATGTGCACCCAGTAGAACCGATCACGGAGTAGGGTCTCCAACTTCTTCCACCCGAAGTGCCCTGCGTTATCATGATAAGCTGCTAGGACCATTGGAGCATCCCTCTGCGGGACCACTATCTGCCAGACGAGTTAATTCGTTCGCCAGTTGACATATCTCTTGCAGAGCTTGCCTTGGTAGGTGAACAGTCGTCCCCTCTCCTTCCACAGCTGCTGGGCTTCTTCTGGGGCATCTGGGCCAAGATGGGTCTCAGCTTGTGCTAGCTTTTCTTTGACCAATCGCACGGCCGGGTCACCGTTCTGTGTCTCTTCCCAATTATGGTGGAGTAATGGGTTGACCGAGACCTCGTGCTGGCTCGAGCGCTTCACTCCTACAGCATGCTCACACTGGGAAACACCCTGATGATGGAAAGCCGGTAACTCTATCTCTTCGAGTTCATCCAGGTCTTCTCCAGACTCGGGTAAGTGAGGCATTCTGGACAGCGCATCAGCATTGTTATTCTTCTTGCCAGCCCGGTACTTGATGGTAAAGTCGAAGTTAGACAGCCGGGCCATCCATCGCTGTTCCAACGCACCTAACTTGGCTGTTGCCAGATGTGTCAACGGATTGTTTTCCGTGAACATGGTGAACTTGGCCGATGCCAGATAGTGCTTGAAGCGTTCAGTCACCGCCCAAACAATAGCGAGGAACTCCAGCTTGAAGGAACTGTAGTTTTCTGGATTCCTTTCTGTGGGCCGCAGCTTCCTACTGGCGTAAGCTATTACCTTCTCTCTGCCTCCCTGCACCTGGGACAGAACCGCTCCCAGTCCCACGTTGCTGGCGTCTGTATACAGTACAAACAGCTGGCTATAGTCAGGGTAGGCCAGAATTTCTTCTCCCGTGAGAGCTCCTTTCAGCCGGACAAAGGATATTTCTATTTGGGTGCTCCATTCAAATGGAGGGCTCTGCTTCTTAGCCTGCTTTGGCTGGCCCACCAGGAGATCTTGAAGGGGCGCTGCTATCTTTGTGAAACCATCAATGAACCTTCGGTAGTAGCCCACCAGCCCAAGGAACTGCCACACCTCTTTTACCATCGTGGGTCTTGGCCAGTCCTTGATCACGGTGACTTTCTCTGGATCAGGTGCCACACCTTCTGCACTGACCACATGACCCAGGTACTGTACCTTTGGCTTCAAGAGGTGACATTTGACCGGCTTGATCTTCAGGCCATATTTTGACAAAGACTCAAACACTTCTGCTAAGTGCCTCAGGTGGTCTTCATAAGTCTTGGAGTAGACTATGACGTCATCCAGGTACAACAGCACGGTTTCAAAGTTGTGGTGGCCCAAGCAGCACTCCATCAACCTTTGGAATGTCCCTGGGGCGTTGCATAGCCCGAATGGCATACAGTTGAACTCGCAGAGGCCCATTGGTGTCGTGAATGCAGTCTTCTCCTTGTCCGCCTCTGCCACGGGAACCTGCCAATACCCACTGGTGAGATCCAAGGTGGAGAAATAGTTAGCTGACTTTAAGGCTGTTAGTGACTCCTCTATTCTGGGTAGTGGATAAGCATCTTTATGTGTAATGCGGTTAATTTGCCTGTAATCTACGCACATTCTCATGGTACCATCTTTTTTTTTTACGAGCACTAGTGGAGCTGCCCAGGGGCTACAACTATCTCTGATAACCCCAGCCTCTTTCATTTCCCGTAACATCTCTTTGGCACGCTGATACTGTGCGGGGGGTACAGGGCGGTATCTCTCTTTAATGGGATGATGATCACCCGTGGGGATTTGATGTTTAACCCCTTTCACCTGCCCAAAATCTAGGGGGTGTTTGCTGAAGACCCGCTCGTACTCCTGTACCACCCGGTAAACCCCATGCTTTTGGTGTGAGGGGGTGGAGTCGGTGCCCACATGTAATTTTTGGCACCAGTCTTCCAGCCGTCCCTTGGAGCCATTGTCTTCCGCCTGGTCAGACGGGATCAAGGGTTCCACTGCTTTGATGGTATTGTTGCTGACAGTGTACAGTTTTGCTACAGTGGCGTACCGGGGCAATTTGGCCTCCTCCTCCCCACAATTCAGGACACGGACGGGCACTCTCCCCTTGCGGACGTCTGCTACAATATCTACAATTATCATCCCCTGACATGGCAATTCTACCCGCCCCACTTTAATGGTTACTTCTTTGTACCCAATTTGAGGTAAGGGCTGACCATTACTGGCCACAATTGTTAAATCATCATCTGGGCCATGGTCAATGTCTGAATCAGCCCAATATCTTTTGTTCAGTTTATAGGGGATGGTTGTTACCTGGGACCTCGTGTCCAAGAGGCCATTCAAAGGGATCCCATCCAGCACAATAGGAAGGACCAGTCGTCCTCCCACATACTTGCTGCGGCTGGGGGTTGAGCCGGGCTTCCTTACACCTGGGGGTTGGCTCCTGGCCCCAGGCTCGGCCCATTTTAAGGACAGTGTCGTGCAATGTGGCCCGCCTGGCTGCAGCGGTGGCAGATCGGTTGTCCTGTTGAATCATACCGGTCTGTGTCTTTTCCTCGGGTCGGCGGAATCCTCCTCTGTCGCATCCATGGGACATCATCTGGGCTGGAGGCCAACTCGATTCTTGCAGGCGATGGGGTCACTTGTAGAGACTGCACGGTCTTGGCAAGGGCAGCTACAGTCTTGGTCAGCTCCTGGACCTGCTGTCTGAGCTCTGCAGTGGGATCCTTATCCAGGGACTGCGCCTCGGCCCCTGCAGCAGCTCGTGTTGCAGGCACCACCCCGGGGTACGTGATAGCAAGAGGCCGCAGGGGTACTGGGTCATTCGGTGTAGATTCTCTCAGTACCCGGATGGCCTGGTCCTTAAACTTTGCAAAGTCCAGAGCAGGGTTCTGCAGGACCATGATACGCAGCTGGGTCCTGTGGGCGTCTGACAGGAGCCCTTCTATGAACTGCTCAGTTAGGAGTTTGTCTCCTTCTCGTACACTCTCTGGGTCCACCTGTTTAACTGCTTTCAGGGCCTCCTGCAAGTTTAAGGCATAGTCCCTTATGCTGTCGGTGGCCCGCTGCTTACACCCAAAGAATCTCATCTTTATTTCTGCTGTGGTGCGTGTGTCAAAAGTACTCTTCAGCTTGGCCAGTTTCTGGGTTACTGTCCCTTTATCTCTATCAGGCCAGGACTTCACTTCACGCTGGGCTGCGCCGGCTAGCTGCCCCATTAATATGCCCACCTTCTGGCTCTCAGTCAGCGGATACACCCGGAACAAGCTGTGCAGACTTTCTCTGAAGTCGCTCAAGGTATGGGACTCCCCGGAGTACTGCGGCAGCCATTCTGCTCCCGGGATGTACGGCATTGTTATCGGCATTACTGGCGCTACAGCGGGGGCTGGGGCGGCGGCGACTGGGATTGCTTCGGCCGGTGCTGCGGCGCCTCGGGCTATGGCAGCCACCTGCTCTCCCTCTGAGTCGGACATCTTCCTCCCCCTTAGTGAACCTTACCAGGCTCCGTTCACTTTTCAAATTCCCTTCTGGGTCGCGCGGGGTTAACAGCGCTCTGCTCTGATGGTGCGCTCCCTTCGCGCTCTTTGTCAGGCACGCCCCCCTTCTTCCTGCGCTCGGCGAGGCTAATGGCGGCGGCAGTTTGCAAACAGTAACACAGTCCTTTAAACACCGTTTCTGCAGGCGCACAGTACCCGGTGAAACCGGGCACGAAATCCTGTTCGTGACGCCAAAGTTGACTCGCCCACCCCAGGGCTATGGGACACCCGGTGCCGGGCCGGACTAGTCCGGTGGTAGTGGGTGGTGGCTGGGCCCGGCTCCGTGGCCCTGGTGGGTGTCAGTGCAATATGTGGCTTGAATTAAAATTTGTGTTCATGACGCCACCTGTGGTCTGCGGTTATTAAACCGCCGCTGCTGTGTGAGGCCTCCGGGGTGATGATATAGCAGCGATGGTGGTACTGCTCCCCACAGGTGGAGCGGAGCCCCGGGGACACTGTTAGTGCTCGTGAAAGTCTATGGTGTTGTGTGGCTAACACGGTGCAGGGCCGACAGGCAATGAAAGAACCAGGCACAAACAACAGTCTCTTTACCTTTTCCTCTTTTACTTTGGGAACAGTCCAGTCCTGGGAGACCGTTACAGGTGGTGATGAGGATCCGGACGGCCTGGAAGTACTTGGGGTGATCTTTCTGGCCAGCTGAGTATGAGGCCTACTCCTGTGCTTTTCTTTGTTATGATAGGACCTTGCTTCTCTGAATCCAGCAATGGCCCTCTCTGCTGCTGGGACCGGTGGTACGTCCCTTTCCCTTTGTAGCAGGCTGCGCAGGCCCCCTCTGGTGCTTCCCTGCTGGAGTCCACACCGGGCCCTGATGCTGCAGCTGTGTGTTCGGGATGTATATGGGCCAGGTGCTTGCAGCTCTCCTGCCTTTCGGATTCGGCTACCAGGGGTATTTTAAGCCCTGGTGGCCACAGGCTCCGATGTCCGAGTCTCTTCGCTGCCTCTCTGCTACTCCTGCTTCCCTGGGCCAAGCTACTCTAGCTCTAGGCCCCAGATCCACAGGACAGCTCACTCTGCGTCTGTTCACTATCACCTCTCTCTACAGACTGACCACTACTTCCTCCCTCAGGTCAGACTTGAGGAAGGCTCCCTGGAATTCCAGGTTCAGAGCTCCTCCTGCTGGCCGGAGGGAGAACTGCGTTGGATGTTAAACTTGCTGGCCAATGGACCTCCCAATTACCTCCAGGCTCAGCATTAACCTTTTGGAAGGGCAATGCTGTTGTGGCGACCAGGTCCTGGGGCGCCACAGGAACATCCTGCTCTTCATTGACTGGGACAGTGTGGATCGTCATGGCAACCCCTTGGATTACACCAGACCTGGATTTGTTTTTCTTTCTAATAAATTGGTTAAAAAGGGAATGTACTGGGGAGTGTTTTTTCAAATAAAAATGTGTTTGTCGTCTATTTTTTTTATTACTGACTTGGTTGGTGATGTCAGGTATCTGATAGACGCCTGACCTCACCAACCCCAGGGCTTGATGCCAGGTGACATTACCCATCTGGTATTAACCCCATATATTACCCCGTTTGCCACCGCACCAGGGCACGGGATGAGCTGGGGCGAAGCACCAGGATTGGCGCATCTAATGGATGCGCCACTTCTGGGGCAGCTGCGGCTTGCTATTTTTAGGCTGGGGAGAGTCCAATAACCATGGACCTCCCTAGTCTGAGAATATCAGACCCCAGCTGTCTGCTTTACCTTGGCTGGTGATCCAATTTTGGGGGGACCCCTACGTGTTTTTTTTTTAATTATTTATTTAATTTAAAATAACAGCGTGGGGTGCCCTCAGTTTTGGATTACCAGCCAAGGTGAGGCTGCCAGCTGTGGTCTGCAGGCTGCAGCCATCTGCTTTACCCTAGCTGGCTACAAAAATAGGGGGAACCCTACGTCATTTTTTTTTTTCATTTTTTTTGGCTAAATACAAAGCTAAGCACCCCTTAGTGCCACATGAAAGGCACCAAAGGGTGCAAAATTACAAAATGCAGGAGAGTGGGACATTATGTGTCTTTCTGCCATTATAATGACAGAAAAGACTGATATGAAGTGTACAAGCACAGGAAAATCACCAGAGCGCTCTACGCTGTGAAAAGCAGTAGAAAATGGCACTGGAGTGAACATGTGACCGCCTCATGTAGGTTGAAACTAAAGATCCTGGGTAAATTTATGTATTTTCCCTCCTTCAGTTTTTTTGCAGTACACAAAAAAAATGGAAGGCACACGGATGACAAACAGATGACATACGGACCGTCTGCGGAACGGAAACGGATGCCACACGGATGCACCCGTGAAAAGAAACGGACTGTTTTTTGCAGACCACAAAAATGGATCGGTCGTGTGAATGTAGCCTTATTTTGATCTGCCGTTTATAAACAGCAGGCAGAAATAAGTGAATAACGCCCCCCAGCGTCAGAAAATCTCCGGGGTTTCAGGGCCAGCTGAGACCCTGGAGATCATGATTCAGGACGGTTTTTCCGGTCCCGGCTCACGTGATCACAGGTATACACCGTATACCGATTATTACGTTACAGTAAATGACAGCGCTGGTAAAAAATTATTTATCTCCCATCTGGCATGAACAAACATGATAAATCTCCTCCCCGGTCCCCTCCGGTCCCCCGGTGTCGCCAAAGTGCCCCCCTGATGCCCTCCCAGAAATCCAAGATGGCTGCGCGCACAGCAGCGTGCCGGCCGCATTCACCCTACTCCTCTGATTTCTGTCGCATGTGCCATGACACATGGAACAGAAAACTCCTCCCCAGGCCCTGCCAGGTCACCCCCTATAACCCCACTGGTGTTCCCCGGTGTCCCACGGTACCTGTGCAGCGTTGATCCCCCCAAGGCCCTCTCCTTCACAATAGACGCTGCCGCATGCACAGAGCGGCTGTCAGCTCAGCTTCCTGTGTTCAGACACAGTGAGTGGTGGTTATGCATCTGTAAGCTAAATGGGCGGCTGTTACGAACCGGCGCCGCCATAGCCGCAAGCAGTTTGCTGCGGCTCCTGTTGCGCCCAGGCCCCATGCCTCGGGTCGTCCAGTTGGCTGTTCCTTCCACCACGTCTAAGTGTGGAGAGGCGGCTAGTGCGCATGCGTGCGCCGATTTACCCCAGCCAGAGTCTAAGCCCGGTGTTTTGCCTAGTGAGCATGCTCAGCCTGTTTGTGTTATGTCTGAGACTAAGTCCTCAGTTCAGGCTACTGAGCATGCTCCCACAATTAACCCTAACAGCCTCTTTGCAGAGGTACTTTGACTTCGTGCTGTGTCTAAGTTCTGGGATGTGCCTACTGAGCATGCTCAAACTGATATTCTGCTTTCTAAGCCTGTTACTCAGGCACTTAGTGCATCAGAGGCTGGGTCCGGTAAGGACCTCACTGAGCATGTCCGTGAGGTGGCAGGCTCTGATAGGGCAGAGGGTGTCAGGTGTCCTGATGACGTGGCAACTCCGGACTGGCTCGCAGAGGCTCGCTCCTATGATCTGGCACCTCACCATTGGTCGTCAGACGATGACTGGTGAAGTGTTTGGGGCGTGGCTGCCATGAGGTCATCAATGACGTGGCGGTTCTGGATAGGTCGCATGTGACGTCACTGATGACATGGCACTCTGCTATTGGACCTTGGTGGTTCCACCCTGGGTTTGAGGCGGACCCAGGTTATAAAAGGGGCTGGAGACAACATGGAGGTGCGCAGTCTTCATTTAGAGTTCTTGGTGGCATAATCCTTGTTGGAAGCGGTAGGTAGAGCTAGGCGAACGGTGCCTGTCACGCCAAGATTCGTGGCTCAGCACATGAGGGTCAAGCGCCGTGCTTCCTTGCTACCGTTCCTGTTGTGCTAGAGCAGTCCAGTGGCGTTAACTGGGCTGTGGCTGCTGCGTCACCTGTTCAGTTGTGCCTCCTACACACACGGACAGAATACCTGTTGCGTCACCTGTCCGAGAGTGCCCTCTACGCACACGGACAGTGTACCTGCTGCGCCACCTGTCCGGTTGTGCCCTCTACGCGCACGGACAGCGCACCCCAGAAACCCTGTGAAGTTAACAGGGTGTTCCTGGATTGGGTGTGTGAACCCTATTATCATCCTTGGCTTCCCAGTCAAATGCTACTGGTGTGACTACCTGGTTTGACGTGTCCTTTACAGACGTGGCCAGTCGAGTGGTGGCCAGAAACGCTAATCGGAGGACCGCTCGGCCAGAGGTGTCTTACACACGTGGCCGACAGGGCGCTGTCGCAGCGGTCTTCTCGGTCAACGCTAACTGGTTACCATCCGGCCTGACGTGTTGTTACACACGTGGTCGGAGTAGCGTCAGCTCCACCGAAACGCTAACTGGGTTGTCGTCTGGTCTGACGTGTCCCTACACACGTGACCGGTTCCTTGAGTTATCTCAGAGCCATCCAGCTCTATAGTCTCCGCCTAACCCACAGGGTGCCAGCAGCTCCATTACCATCTGGAGCACGGTGGGCCCCGACTGGCGATTGGGATATATACCCCTGGTCCTAATCTGCCGGTCCCCCCGTAACAGTGGCACAGTGGCTCAGTGGTTAGCACTGCAGTCTTGCAGCGCTGAGGTCCTGGGTTCAATTCTCACCAAGGACACCATCTGCAAAGAGTTTGTATGTTCTCCCCGTGTTTGCGTGGGTTTCCTCCGGGTACTCCGGTTTTCTCCCACACTCCAAAGACATACAGCGCTATGGAATTAATAACGCTATATAAATGAATAAATTAATATTATTGCTGCAATGCCCTGCTCATGAGGTAAGGAACATAATTGATCAGGAGAGCTATATACTACATTTCCAAATGGAGGGATTTGCTTTTATAGTTTCCCTGCTGAACGACTACCAAACATGAGAGTCCGTTATGCGCCACAAGAAAACACATCTAAATAGCGAGCTCTGTTAAGTATTTATTCAGCTGGATAACTGGACTTAAAGGGGTATTCCATCTCCAAGATCCTATCCCCAATATATAGTAGGTGGAATAGCAATATCAGCAAATACCAATATTTGGAAATGTAGAATAGTTCTCCTGATTAGGCATGCCCTTACCTCATGAGCAGGGCATTGCAGCTTTGGTAGCAACCATTGCGACATAGACTCTGCTGCTGTGGACCCGGGGAGAGTGAGTGCAGATTCATTACACCCACACACCTCACATGAAGGGTCTGCACTCCTAGAAAATGGGGTATGCGTTCCCTGAGTGTCTCCCCCATATTCTAGACGGTCCAGAGTCGTCGTGGGACCCCTTTATTTTTTTTCTTACAATAAATTGGTGAAAGAGGAAATGTTTTGGGGACTGTTTTTTCAAATAAATTTCTTTTGTCGATTTTTTTTTTTTTTTTTTTTTTTTTTTGTTAGTACTGACAGTTTATGATGTCGGGTATCTAATAGACGCCATGACATCACAAACTGCTGGGCTTGATCTCAGGTGACTTTACAGCTAGTATCATCCCGATTTATTACCCCGTTTGCCACTGCACCAGGGCACGGGATGAGCTGAGGTGAAGCGCCAGGATTGGCGCATCTAGTGGATGTGCCACGTCTGGGGTGCCTGCGGCCTGCTATTTTTAGGCTGTGAAGGCCCAATAACTATGGACCTTCCCACCCTGAGAATACCAGACCACAGCTGTCCGCTTTACCTTGGCTGGTGATCCAATTTGGGGGGGACCCTACTTTTTTTGTGTAATTATTAATATTTATAAAATAATTATAAAAAAAGAGCCTGGGGGGACCTCCACATTGGATCCCCAACCACGGTAAAGCTGCCAGCTGTGGTTTTCAGGCTACAGCCATCTGCTTTACCCTAGCTGGCTATCAAAAAAGGGGGGACCCAATGTCATTTTTTTTTTAACTATTTTTTTAATAGAAAAAAATAATGGGCTTCCCTGTATTTTGATTGCCAACCAAGGTAACGGCAGGCAGATGGGGGTGGCAACCCATAGCTGTCTGCTTTATCTGCGCTGAGAATAAAAAATACCGCGGAGCGCTACGTCATTTTTTTTAAAGATTTATTTTTACAGCACTGTGATGTCCAGCAATCAAAATACAGGGAAGCCCATTTTGTTTTTAGTTATTTAAATAAATAATTAAAAAAAATATATATGGGCTCCCGCTGCATTTTTTGTATTGCTAGCTAAGGGTAATCCAAGCAGCTACTGGCTGCTAACCCCCACAGATTGGTGTTACCTTCACTGGCAATGGTAAATCCAGGGAAGCATTTTTTATTTTTTTTGCCAAAAAACTACAAAAAAAGGACGTGAGCTTCGCCATAATTTTGTATGCTAGCCAGGTATAGCAGGCAGGTGCTGGAAGAGTTGGGTACAGCGCCAGAAGATGGCGCTTCTATGAAAGTGCCATTTTCTGAGGCAGCTGCAGACTGCAATTCGCAGCAGTGGGGCCCAGAAAGCTCAGGCCAACCTGTGCTGCGGATTCCAATCCCCAGCTGCCTAGTTGTACCTGGCTGGACACAAAAATGGGGCGAAGCCTACGTCATTTGTTTTCTAATTATATCATGAAATTCATGAAATAATAAAAAAAGGGCTTCCCTTTATTTTTGGTTCCCAGCCGGGTACAGCTAGGCAACTGGGGGTTGGGGGCAGCCTGCCTGCTGTACCTGGCTAGCATACAAAAATATGGCGAAGCCCACATAATTTTTTCAGGGGGCAAAAAACCTCTGCATACAGTCCTGGATGGAGTATGCTGAGCCTTGTTGTTCTGCAGCTGCTGTCTGTCTGTATGGAGAAGAGCAGACAGCAGCTGCAGAACTACAAGGCTCAGCATACTCCATCCAGGACTGTATGCAGAAGTTTTTTTCCCACCAAAAAAATGACGTGGGCTTCGCCATATTTTTGTATGCTAGCCAGGTACAGCAGGCAGCCACGGGCTGCCTCCAACCCCCAGTTGCCTATTTGTACCCGGCTGGGAACCAAAAATATAGGGAAGCCCGTTTTTTTTTAATTATTTCACTTATTTCATGAAATAATTAAAAAACAAATGACGTGGGCTTCGCCCCATTTTTGTGTCCAGCCAGGTACAACTAGGCAGCTGGGGATTGGAATCCGCAGCACAGGTTAGCCCAAGGTTTCTGGGCGCCTCTGCTGCGAATTGCAGTCCGCAGCCGCCCCAGAAAATGGCGCTCTTATAGAAGCACCATCATCTGGCGCTGTATCCAACTCTTCCAACAGCCCTGGACCGGGTGGCTTGTTGGGTAATCATGAGTTAATACTGGCTTTGTTTTACTAGCTAGTATTAAGCCAGAGATTCTTAATGTCAGGCACGTTTGACCCGGCCATTAAGAATCTCCAATAAAGGGTTAAAAAAAAGACACCACACAGAGAAAAAATACTTTAATAGAAATAAATACACAGACACATTAGAGACTCCATCTTTATTACCCCCTGTCAGCCCTCCACAATTCATGGTCTTCTGTCTTTCTCGTTCAACAAATGCAGCTCTGCTCCATCACTGCTGAATGGGGGAAGACGCTGCTTCCCGTGCAGCCTTCACTCCGTGAAGGCTGCACGGGAAGCAGCGTGCAGCCTTCACTCCGTGAGAGATCAGTGCTGCTGGTGGTGACAGACGTTTTACCATAGCAACAGGGCTCTGATCATGTGATTCCCGGAGCCGCAGTTAGCGGTGACGTCACCGCTAACTGCATTGCTATGGCAATGGTGATCTCCGTTAATGACCGGCTGTGTCAGCCGGTCCCTAACGGAACGGTGAGTCGACCGTGTGCTAGAGCATGTCGCCGGTACACGGCGATACACAAATGTGCACCGTGTACCGGAGAGATGCTCTCGCAGGTCCTACATGACGCGTCATAGTTATGTGACCAGTCTGTAGCCAATGTGATAATAGACACGTGACTGGTCACATGGCTATTTTGACGTCACGATAGGTCCTGCATCACTGCTGGCAGTGCTGGTCACCGGGAGGATTCAGCGATCATCGGATGGAATAGCGGCAGGAGACAGAGTGCAGGAGGGATCGCGGGGACCGGTAAGTGTTATGGCAATGTTTATTAACTGTATGTGTACATTTATAATGCATTTTTATGTGTTTGTGATTGCCTCCCATTATATCCTATTGGTTCGAGTTCGGTTCGTCGAACGTTCGCCAAACCGAACTCGAACGAGACCTCCGTTTGGCGAACCGAACTCGAGCCAAACCACGGTCAGTTCGCTCATCTCTACCTGTTATCTTCCTGATTGCTGAGGGTCAGTCCACTGGGACCTTCACCTATATTGGGGCTCTGAAGTGTCCTGTTTTTATGTGACTGCTGGAGATAACTGAATTTAAAGCCGATCATACACATTAGTTGGCTGTTGGATGAATGTTATCTCAGCTGATCTTTTGGCAGACTACCATCTCAGCCAATTCCCACACACAGCAGCAATCGGCCAAGAGCTCTTGTGTTCTCTATGAGAAAGCCACCGACTGACACATTGGACTTGGCTTATATCATAGAATCAAAGAATGGTATAGTTGAATGGGATCTCAAGGGCCATCGGGTCCAACCTCCTGTGAGTGCAGGTTTTCCTACCATCCCAGCTATATGTTTATTTAGTTTCCGCTGGAAGATTTCCACTGATGGAGAGCAAACTACCTCCCGTGACCACCTGTTCTACTCTCTGACTGCACTCACTGTCAGAGTTTTTAATGATGTCTAATCTGAATCTCCTTCCTTTTAGTTTCATCCCATTGCTTCTTGTACTTCCTTGTGCTAATGAGAATAAGGTAATTGCCTCTGCCCTGTAACAATCTTTCAGATATTTGTAGACCGCTATTAAGTCTCCTCTCAGCCTTCTCTTTTGCAAACTAAACATTCCTAGTTCTTTTAGCAGGTCTCCATATGACATGGTTTGTAGACCTTCTATTATATTAGGGAGAACATTGCAATTGGCAGTCTTTGATTGGACATGATCGATATCTCTCCTATCCATCAGTCAAGCAGTGCCCCATATACAGTACATTAGAGCTTCGGCTTAACCCATCAATATTGACCAGTTGAGCTGACATTAGTTAAATGTATATTGAGGGCTTAACACTTCACCATGTTTGGCCAGTGAAATTAAAAGATGACATCATGCAAAGTTTGAAATAACTCTGCATTTTATTTTAGCTTTTGTAATAGAGTGGTAATAAAATGTGGTTGGGCACTTTACATAAGTAACTAGACTGAATAGATTTTTTCCTCAAATTAGTAAACATAATAATGTAAGTACAATGGTCACTATATAGGGGATTCTTCCTGGCATAGTGATTTTTTTATACTCATCCGGACTTTGTCCTTAGGTGATGCTGAGTTCCACATTTTTCCTAGTGTTCATGGTGTGATTAATGCCCGTTTCAAACATCCGTCATTTCGCCGGATTGCTGGATCCGGCACACTCCAGTACAATGTAATACAGTACAATGGCATTGCGGCAACCTCCGGTCACATGACAGCATGTGACCGAAGCTTGCCGCGATATCATTGTGCAGTATTTTTCACTGTACTGGAATGTGCCGGACCGACAATCTGGCAAAATGCCGGATGTGTGAAACGGCCCTTAGGCTTTAAAGGAAGAAGTGGGTATGGGAGAAGAGAGGGCAGTAAGTGGGCTAGTGGGGTTTGTGTGCCATGGCAGCTTTTTGGTCCCAGTCCAGCCCTGTAAGTGCAGTACAATACTCACTAATTGCTGTCTTCTCTGGTTTGCAATACTCTTTGGTCCTTTTCTCACTCATGTGACTTCTATTCTCACTTTCAAGATCACACTGAAGTTTATGTTTGAACCAAAGTCGCTTTTGGCATTCTATTGGAGAGTCAGTAAGAGGAGGAATGGACTCGTATTGTAAAAGCAACGTTGGCTCACTGATGTATCCCAGTGTGAGTGAGCAAAGAACTGGAGTGATACAAACCAGAGAAGACAGTCATCAGTGAGTAGGCAGTCAGTCGGTTTCGTCAGCAAAGATTTTCAGAGTTTTGTTTGAGTCTCCTCAGTTTTCCTCATATGTGAAAAAAAAGATTCTCTTTTCTTATCTAACAGTTTGTGAAAATTGTATTACAATGTCGAATTTTTTTCATGAACCCATGGACTTGCATTACTGGTTTTGATCTGACGCTCAGATTAAAATCAGACATATCTCTGCGATATTGCAAGGACCGCTCATTCTGCAGAAAATTGTGAACATGTGAAAGAATCCCATGCCCATTTATACAAGTATAACAAATGTATTACCTGGAACGCCGCCAGTAATAGTTCCCACTCTGCAATGTACACTTCTGGTTTTCGTGAGTTGTTCTAATCTTGTGCCGTTTCCTTGCATTCCATTACCTGACCTCCATCCCTCCTGTATTGTCTGAACTCCTCCTTATCTCACTGATGTTTGACCTATTTTGTGACCCCGGCCCCGCTCTCTCCTCTGTACCTTTGTATCCTCTCGGCTTCCAACCCCAACTTGTTCTCTGACAACAGCTCTGCTCCCCTTCTGTACCTGATGCTTCATCCTGGCTTACCGACCACTGGCTTGCACGTGACCTTGGCTTCTCTTGATCCTCTGTAGTGACGTGACTCCCGGGTTCTGACATTCGGCTTGATTGACTACTCTCCAGACCACCATCGCTTTTTTACTAATGATCCCTAGTGGGCAAGCACCTCATTACACTTAGGAACTCTACACCATTCCAGTGTACCTGCGTCCCCAGGTGGTTAGCTTTACACGTGCAACGAATATTATCAACCATGGTGGGACGGTAGGGTCTGGAGCCATAGGGGCTCAGCCTTGCATCTTGGTGTTGTGAGGCACAAGGTCATCTGCCCTGCTGGTGCCTTTGCTGCAGTGGTGGTTGGCGCGCAACACCACACTGCTAAGTCTTAAAATAAGTTAGGGACCCACTTAGAGATGCGTCTTGATGTGGCAATAGGCTTCATACAGTCTGATCAGAATGTAAAACCAAGATCCTCATGTTCAGGTATATAGATTTTTGCCTAGCAGCTTTAGATCAGAGTATAATTTTTCTATGTGCGATTCATGTTTTTTTCTACAGTTATTGCATATCAACCATGGTCATGTAGCCAATATCTTAACCAGATAAAACAAATAATATATAATGTTAAAAAAAAGTGACTCATTAAAATTTTGATGAAGTCTTTCTAGAATTTGACTAAATTTATTATAGAAATAATGATCTGTCTACTTCACCATCACTAGTTAAATATTTTGAAACAGCCTACGTAAAATTAAAAATAAAATAATCAATTCACATATTCGGAGGGCAGGAACACATTAGGCCAAAATCCATAAAGTGCTGTAGAAGAACAGTAAAACGCCATTGAATAATTGCCTGTCAAGAAAACAAATTAAGCTCAATTTGCACGTATATTAGTTATGCAGTTATTAATGTTTTCTGGCCTCCTATTTACGCCTGTTTAACAGGTATGTGTTCCGTTATTAACTTGCGTGAGAGTATTAGAAACGTTTTCATTACTTACATTGTACAACTAGCTAATTTGTGACAGTATTGTGGTAAACATTAAGCTATATACAACTCATTACGTATTTATTACCATAGGATATTTAGAATAATTACTGTCAAATTTCTATAATAGAAAAAGTAAATAGATAGTTTACAAAGAACATCAGAATAGGGATAGTCTAATTATAGAATAACAGATTTTTATACAGGTCACATTCAATAGGTTTAATAGAATATGTGAGTATCTGATATAGAAGAAGGAAAATTGCCCTACAAAGGTGTTCACCCTATGTGCAGAATTAGGTTTCTTAAATGACTAATGGCATTGGTGTCGATATATTCTGTGTAGAAGCACTGAAGACCGCAGGCAGGAAACCGTTAAGCAGGTAGTAGAAGCACTGGAGACCACAGGCAGACAGGAAACCATTAAGCAGGTAGTAGAAGCACTGGAGATTGCAAGAAGGCAGGAAACTGATAAGCAGGTAGTAGAAGCACTGGAGATTGCAAGAAGGCAGGAAACCGGTAAGCAGATCGTAGAAGCACTAAAGACTGCAGGCAAGCAGGAAACCGGTAAACAGGTAGTAGAAGCACTGGAAGGCGCAGGCAGAAAGAAAACAAGGAAGCAGGTAGCAGAAGCACTGGAGACCCCAGACATGCAGGCAGGAAACCAGGAACCAGGTAGCACAAGCACTGGAAAGTGTAGGCAGTAAGCAAATTGGGAAGCAGGTAGCACAAGCACTGGAAGGTGAAGGCTGGAAGAAAAGAAGGAAGTGGGTAGTAGAAGCATTGGAGACTGCAGGCAGACAGGAAACCAGGCAGGAAGTAGGTAGCACAAGCACTGGAAGGCATAGGCAGAAAGAAAACTGGGAAGCCGGTAGCAGAAGCACTGAAGGCTGCAGGTAGGCAGGAATCTGGTAAGCTGGTAGCACAAGTACTGGAAGACGCAGGTAGAAAGAAAATCAAGAAGCAGATAGTTAAATCACTAGAGGCCGCAAGCAGAAACGACACCAAGAAGGAGGTAGCAGAAGCAAGAGGACACAGCCAGACAGGAAAACTAAATCTTTATAAAAAGACACAGGTGTGTGTTTTGGTGAGCATTATATAGGCACAGGCAGACAATCACATGGGAGCATGTGGAACCGTCTGCAAAACCTGATGTGAAGCACAAGAGAGTTCACTGGATCGGGGTAAGGGGAGCAAAGTCTAGATCTGGGACAGGTTTTTAACACTTTTGTTCACTGCCAGGTACACAGATCCATAACATTATCTCCCCAACCACTCTTTGCCTAAATAATGAGATCCATTTAGCTCCCAGTGTGTACTATGGTGTGAACTTCGTGACTTCTTCTCTACTGACCTACAGTACCTTGCATAATTATTAACAATGCCTTCTTGTCTGCTACCTGTGATTTACATTTTTTTTCCTCCCCCTGAGTCAATACTTTGCACAACCACCTTTTGCTGCAGTTACTGCTGCAAGTCTTTGGGGAATATCTTTACCACCTTTTCACATCTAGAGGCTGACATTTTTTCCCATTCTTCTGTGTAAAATAGCTCTACCTCAGTGAGATTGGATGGAGAGCGACTGTGAACAGCAGTTTTAAAGTCTTGTCATAGATTTGAGTGTCAGAAGAACATGAGCAATGCAACTCCATTTTAATGGTTTTAGTAAATGGAATGAAGGACTTGTTATAGAGTGACAAGCTGAAAAACTCAAACACATCACAAAGAAGATAAAGATATTGACTACAGGCAGGCACGATCGGAACAAATTTGAGAGGGGTGGCAATGAACTTGGAGTTGTAAAGGGCTTCAACCTACTCGGACTGACGATCACTTAAGATGTAGCGACAACACCAGAAATCAGTAGGAGAATAGCTATAGGCAAATAAACAGTTAAGTAATAATACAAATTCTTCAAATCAAGGAACATTGGAACATTGGAATATTTAACTGGTAAAAACATGGCTTTTACATAGTTTGATCTTTTCTGTGGTAACATACAGATCTGAAACCTTGATGGTAAAGAAATAGGACAAAGCAGAATCAACATCTTCAAAATGTAGCATTGCAGAAGGTTGATATCAATACCATCAATGGCAAGAAGAACAAACAAATAATTTTAGAAAAGATCAAGCCAGATGTCACTCGAAGCAAGAATCACAACATGATGGCTTGATACTGTCACGTCTCCACCAGACTCCACTCCTGTGACTTCTGCTTTGATCACCAGGCTCCGCCATATTCCCACCGTGGGCAGTGCTAGTGATAGGGGAGAAATCAGTACCAGTGGCTGTAGTGGGCACAGGCTATGCCCATCCATTAAGCTGGGTTTCACTTGGACCTGCAGTACCACTATCTGACTGTGGTGATGTAACGGGGTGCCAGGGGCGCCTCGGGGGTGGTAGTCGTGGCCCCTTTTTCTAGCTGGCTAACCCCCGGCTCTGCCGTCACTACTGGGACAGGGGATTGTTCTGTGGGGCAGAGTGTGGTGTAAAAGAGCACACTTTCAGCCGCAGAAAGACTCTTCAGGCAGGGATCAGATAAACCAGACGACATCTTTATTGCACAGAGTTTCACAGACAGCTCAATGCACGGATTTTGTAGCGCACGGTCACAATTCCTGTCCGGGGAAATCTTTCCTTGTTGTCTCCTCTAGTGGGGATGTGCCCGGCTACTCCACTTCACCTAGGCTCCCACTCCGGCTAATACAGACTGGACCCACACCAATTCTGCTTCACCCTTGAGGACACTTCTTCTCTTCTTCCCTTCTTTCTTTCTTTCTTTCTTTCTGCCCACTCAGCTCCACACTCTGCCCCTGGCTGTTCCTTCTCCCCCGTCCCGGAATCAACTGACTTCAACACACACACACTTCTCTCTCTAAGCTGCCGGCTCCTCCTCTCTCCTGCCCTGTTTCTATGGGGACAGCCGTCCCATCCGGGCTCTAGGGGAAAACCCACTGCACAGTAAAAACATGTTTATTAATAACATCAACAGTAACTATCCCAGAGTGAGGTATCTTCAGGGGGAAACTGCACCTCCTTGTAAGGGGTCTGCCCACCCCTTACATTCCTCCCCTCTTTAAGCCTAAGCCTCCCGGCAAGGCTCAAACCTGTAAAACACAATTTAGCAGCAAGGCAAACTTTGGATAAAACTTTAAAACCTTCATAAACAAAGTCAACCACTGAGCGCCCAAGTTCTGCGCCCGGAGTCCCTCCTGGGAGCCCCCGGTCTTTGTAGGCAGTGTGCCCGGAGGCCTTCAGCAGGCACTCCCGGTCTTTGCTGGTCTTCTGCCCGGAGGCTTTTACAGCACTCCCAGTCTTAGTAGATAGGAGGACAAACAATAAAGTCTTCCTTAACATCACGGAGGGAGCCCCTGGCTCAGTCCAGCATCAGGCTCCTTCCGGGCTCGGTAACTTAAACATGGTTGCAAACTGTGGAACTTTTCCGGCTCTTTAACAACACCGGTCTTCAACACGAACATGTCCATCACCTCCGGTCATTACGGGTCACTCGGGATGGTAAGCGCGCTGCCATTCGGCCCGCTGAGCCCTCACATATTCGGAAAGGGACTGACCTGGCAAGCGGCGCAGCCTCCGGAACGGTTCGTAGTTGACTGGTGGTTCTGGGGCCTCTGTCTCCGGTTTTGCCTCTTCAACCCCCGACGGGGGTGACGGGGTCACTGAACGGGACGGACGGGGACTACCCACGACGATCACCGGGTGTGTGACCATACTCTGGTGGATCGCTAACACCGCCGGTGTCCCCTTGTCTGGATCAGCACTCAGTCCTGTCATGACTTCTGGCGACACCGCCAGCGTGTTTCTCGGCCGGGAAATCTCAGCCAGCACCGGTCTCTGCTGTGTACGTCTCCAGTACTGACACTCTTCCCATCCGATCTCTTGCAGACCTTCCTGTAATGGCGCCGGGAATGGTGGAGATGCTGGGGAAGGTGGAGGCGGGCCTTCTTTTCCCGCTCTTGTATACGCTCCACCCCCAGTCTCACACATTAAATCGACCCAGCATAGGCGACTCTTCTTTTTCTCTGTACTGCCACCCTCTCCACATGTTTTCAGTAACATCTTAGGGCCAGCACCTCCCCTCTTTGGACGGCGTACTCTGTACTTCTTTTTCTTCGCCGGCCAACTCAGGGTCTTTCGTTTGGCGCCAATTCTTCGCGCGCTCGCTGTACTCGTGAAGACGGCGGCCATCTTACCGCCGTCTTGTGCCTGGTCCAACGCCTTAGGCACCACTTGGTCTCCATCTTCTTGGATCGGGACCCCCTGCAGATAATCCATATCCTGCCGACTACGCCACATGTAACAGGGTGCCAGGGGCGCCTCGGGGGTGGTAGTCGTGGCCCCTTTTTCTAGCTGGCTAACCCCCGGCTCCGCCGTCACTACTGGGACAGGGGATTGTTCTGTGGGGCAGAGTGTGGTGTAAAAGAGCATACTTTCAGCCGCAGGAAGACTCTTCAGGCAGGGATCAGATAAACCAGACGACATCTTTATTGCACAGAGTTTCACAGACAGCTCAATGCACGGATTTTGTAGCGCACGGTCACAATTCCTGTCCGGGGAAATCTTTCCTTGTTGTCTCCTCTAGTGGGGATGTGCCCGGCTACTCCACTTCACCTAGGCTCCCACTCTGGCTAACACAGACTGGACCCACACCAATTCTGCTTCACCCTTGAGGACACTTCTTCTCTTCTTCCCTTCTTTCTTTCTTTCTTTCTGCCCACTCAGCTCCACACTCTGCCCCTGGCTGTTCCTTCTCCCCCGTCCCGGAATCAACTGACTTCAACACACACACACTTCTCTCTCTAAGCTGCCGGCTCCTCCTCTCTCCTGCCCTGTTTCTATGGGGACAGCCGTCCCACCCGGGCTCTAGGGGAAAACCCACTGCACAGTAAAAACATGTTTATTAATAACATCAACAGTACCTACTAGTGATGAGCGAGTACTAAAAAGCTCGGGTGCTCGAAGCTCGGGCCGAGCCTCCCAAGATACTCGTGTACTCGGCCCGAGCAACGAGCCCAATGTTATCCTATGGGAGACCCGAGTATTTTTGTGAAATGACCCCCGGCAGCATGTAGAAACCCTAAAAATGTCACAAAAGTCTCAGAAGAGTGCTCAAATGACATGGCAACAGCATGGGGAAGACCCCTTGAAGCATTTATCACTCAAAAGTAACAGCTCTGAACAATTTTGTCCGAGTTTTACGCCATTTTTACGGACTCACCTGAAAACCTTCCAAAATGACACCAAAATGAATTTTCATGGCGGAAATGTTAAGGGCACATACCCAAGACACGCCCCCCACACTGAGTGACAGGTGTCACACTGCACCCAATCACAGCAGCCGGTGGGCGTGTCTATACTGTGCAGTGAAATAAATAATTAAATAATTAAAAAAAACGGCGTGCGGTCCCCCCAATTTTAATACCAGCCAGATAAAGCCATACGGCTGAAGGCTGGTATTCTCAGGATGGGGAGCTCCACGTTATGGGGAGCCCCCCACCCTAACAATATCAGTCAGCAGCCGCCCAGAATTGCCGCATACATTATATGCGACAGTTCTGGGGCTGTACCCGGCTCTTCCCGATTTACCCTAGTGCGTTGGCAAATCGGGGTAATAAGGAGTTAATGGCAGCCCATAGCTGCCAATAAGTCCTAGATTAATCATGTCAGGCGTCTCCCCGAGATTCCTTCCATGATTAATCTGTAAATTACAGTTAAAAAACACACACACACCCGAAAAATCCTTTATTAGAAATAAAAAACACTAACAAAGTCCCTCATTACCAATTTATTAACCCCGACAAACCCTCCATGTCCGGCGTACTCCACAGTCCTCCAGCGTCGCGTCCAGCTCTGCTGCATGGAAGTGACAGGAGCTGCAGAATACACCGCCGCTCCGGTCACCTCCACGCAGCTAATGAGATGAGTATAGCGATCAGCTGCTGTCAGTCAGGTAACTCCCGGCCACCGCTGGATCCAGCGGTGGCCGCGATTAACCTCAGTGACAGCAGCTGATCGCGCTACTCACCGCCGCTCCGGTCAGCTCCATGCACCAACTGAGGTGAGTAGCGCGATCAGCTGCTGTCACTGAGGTTAATCGCGGCCACCGCTGGATCCAGCGGTGGCCGGGAGTTACCTGACTGACAGCAGCTGATCGCTATACTCATCTCATTAGCTGCGTGGAGGTGACCGGAGCGGCGGTGTATTCTGCAGCTCCTGTCACTTCCATGCAGCAGAGCTGGACGCGACGCTGGAGGACTGTGGAGTACGCCGGACATGGAGGGTTTGTCGGGGTTAATAAATTGGTAATGAGGGACTTTGTTAGTGTTTTTTATTTCTAATAAAGGATTTTTCGGGTGTGTGTGTTTTTTAACTGTAATTTACAGATTAATCATGGAAGGTATCTCGGGGAGACGCCTGACATGATTAATCTAGGATTTAGTGGCAGCTATGGGCTGCCATTAACTCCTTATTACCCCGATTTGCCAACGCACTAGGGTAAATCGGGAAGAGCCGGGTACAGCCCCAGAACTGTCGCATATAATGTATGCGGCAATTCTGGGCAGCTGCTGACTGATATTGTTAGGGTGGGGGGCTCCCCATAACGTGGGGCTCCCCATCCTGAGAATACCAGCCTTCAGCTGTATGGCTTTATCTGGCTGGTATTAAAATTGGGGGGACCGCACGCCGGTTTTTTTAATTATTTATTTATTTATTTTACTGCACAGTATAGACACGCCCACCGGCTGCTGTGATTGGGTGCAGTGTGACACCTGTCACTCAGAGTGGGGGCGTGTCTCACTGCAACCAATCATAGGCGCCTGTGGGCGTGGAAAGCAGGGAATATGAGATGGCTGTGTGCAGAGCACAGCGCGCCGGCCGGTATAAAGGCTCGGTCACGCTGTGCAGGCCGGCCAATCACTGCAATTCCACAACTAACAGGGCTGTGGCATTGCAGTGGTCTGCCAGCCAATCCCTGCATGAGGGCTGGCTCTCAAAAGAGCGCCAACATGCAGAAATCAAGACCACGAGTAAAGCACGAGTATTGCAAAATTACTCGGTACCCGCCGAGTAGCCCGAGTACAGTGATACTCGTGCGAGTACCGAGTAGTAACAAGCATACTCGCTCATCACTAGTACCTACCCCAGAGTGAGGTATCTTCAGGGGGAAACTGCACCTCCTTGTAAGGGGTCTGCCCACCCCTTACAGTGACGTGTGCCTTCCAGCTGAAGTTATCACCTTTCAACCACAGCCAATGGGAAGTCACCACACCCTTCTTATTCCTCCTCCAGTCTGCTGGTCACTGTGAGATGTAGTCCTGTAGTATTGATCCTGCAGCCTTGGTTCACACCCTGCTCTTGTATTATTAATCCCCATGTTTTGACCTCTGCCTGTTCACTGACAACTCTCCTGCCTTCCATTTTTGTATTTTGCTGCCATCTCCGGTTTGACCTTTGCCTAATTTCCTGACGACTCTCTTACTTGCCAATTTTGTCCATTTTTGTACCTCCTGATTTGAACATGCCTGATGGCTACTCTTCTCTGGATTGCAGCCTTCCATAGGCAGCAACCTCCTGGACCTTGTAGTAATTCCAGATCCCTGTACAAGAGTTAAAGGGTTTCAGAGTTCTCAGGATCCTTCTGAGTGGGCGGCTTGCCTCTACTCTGTCAATAACAGTTATCTTGAGTCTGTGGTCCCCGGCCAGACGTCACAGATGCAATCAATGTTATGGTGGTGATGGATCCTGGTTAACCTATCAAGACTTGCAGAAGATTGATCTTCTTACAGATCGTTCATCCATCAAGACACCATAGCTTGAGATTGTTGATAAAGAAAATGTGTCCCATATCAAATAAAACCAAAGATGACATCAGAAAGGAGTTAGGGGTACTTTGCATGCTGCGACATCGCTAGCCGATGCTAGCCTTGCCGAGCGTGATAGTCCCCGCCCCTGTCGCACATGCGATATCTTGTGATAGCTGCCGTAGTGAACATTATCGCTACGGCAGCTTCACACGGACTTACCTGCCCTGCAACGTCGCTCTGGCCGGCGACCCGCCTCGGGTCGTGCGGCGTCACAGCGACATCACACGGCAAGTGGAGGGGCGGAGATGGGCGGGACGTAAACATCCCACCCACCTCCTTCCTTCCGCATAGCCAGTGGAGGCAGGTAAGAAGATGTTCCTCGCTCCTGCGGCTTCATACACAGCGATGTGTGCTGCCGCAGGAACGAGGAACAACATCGTACCTGTCGCAGCAGCGAAATTATGGAAATGACTGACACTACACAGATCACCGATTCACGACGCTTTTGAGATCGTTTATCGCTGCATCTAGGCTTTACACGTTGCAACGTCGTTACCGGCACCTGATGTGTGTCACTTTCGATTTGACCCCGATGAGATCGCAGCAGCGATGTCGCAACGTGCAAAGTACCCCTTAGCATGTTCTCACTGTTTGCATGGGTTTATCCTTCAGTTTTCTTACCACACTTCAAAAACATCCTGATAGGGAATTTATGTTGTGATCCCCAGTGAGAAAAGTGATGATGACGTCTGTAAAGCTCTGTGGAATTCATGTTGCTATATAAGCGAGTAAAATACATGAATATAGAGTGTGCACCATAGTTTTGCAATATAGTGTGTTAAGCTTGTTATAAGACTGCATAAAAAATGAATGCACTCATACACTTTCTTCTCATTCTCATTGTACATAGTTCCCCTTCCAGCATTTTTACAAATCTTAGAAATTGGTGAGCATTTCAGATGACATGCTTAACTGCCTGAGAAATAGTATCTATGAAACCTAATGAGGAATATCCTACTATATTTTTCCATTGACCCTCAATTGTAGTGAATAAAATATGTTTATGCCCCAGGGGGGAAAAAAACATTAGCTTAGTAATATACGTTATGTACTGTATGTTATGCTGCTATTTTAGATGACAAAAATAAAGTCTGCATTGGTCAATGAATAAAATGGTTGATTAAATACCTAATGAGTCCTGTGCCTCAACAAAAGACAAAATCCAGAATAATTTCACTGTATCAGAAAGTGACACTAATTTATCTAGCAAAATAAAAAAATAGCAAGAACAGCCTAAAAGAGGAATTGCTGAACTGTCAGATATCTTTATACTGTATAAAGTACCGTGCGTGAAGTTAAAGGGAACCTGCGACCAGATTTGGTGACTATAAGCTGCGGCCACCACTAGTGAGCTCCTATATACAGCATTCTAACATGCTGTATATAAAGGGTGCTTTACATGCTGCGACACGATATATCGTCGGCGTCACGTCGTTAGTGACGCACATCCGGCGCCGTTAGCGACATCGCAAAGTGTGACACCAAAGAGCGACGATCAACGAATGCCAAAACGTCAAAAATTGTTGATCATTGACACGTCGCTCCTTTTCATAATATCGTGGCTGCTCCAGGTACGATGTTGTATGTCATTCCTGTGGCACCACACATCGCTACGTGTGACACCGCAGGAACGACGACCATCTCCTTACCTGCGTCCACCGGAAAAGAAGGAAGGAAGGAGGTGGAGACGGCATATTCCGCCCGCTCATCTCCGCCCCTCCGCTTGTATTGGACGCCTGCCGTGTGATGTCGCTGTGACGCCGCACGAACCATCCCCTTAGAAAGGAGGCGGTTCGCCTGCCAGAGCGACGTCGCATGGAAGGTAAGTCTGTGTGAGGGGTGTAAGTGATGTTGTGCACCACGGGCAGCAATTTACCCGTGTCGCACAACCGACGGGGGCGGGTACGCTCGCTAGCGATATCGATACCCTTAAGAGCCCAGGCCGCTGTGTAGAATGTAAAAATCACTTTATAATACTCACCTAAGGGCGGTGCGGTGCAGACTGGTCAGATGGGTGACTCCATTCTCCGGGACGGGCGCCTCCTCTTCGGCTATCTTTGTCCTCCTTCTTCTGAAGCTTGGGTGCATGACGCATCCTATGTCATCCACACAGACCAGCACTAAAATACTTTGATCTACCCTGCTGAAAGCAGATCAAATTGCGCCTGCGCATAACCGCAATACCGGCATGTGTGCATAACGTTGGAAGTGTCATGCACCCAAGCTTCAGAAGAAGGAGGACAAAGATGGCCGAAAGAGGAAGCGCCAGACCTGGAGTACGGAGACAACCATTTGACCAGTCTGCACTGCACCGCCCGTTAGGTGAGTATTATAATGAGATTTTTCTGTTCTACACAGCGGCCTGGGCTCTTATATACAGCATGTTAAAATGCTGAATATAAGAGCCCACTGGTGGTGGCCGCAGCTTACAGTCGCTAAATCTGGTGACAGGTTCCCTTTAATATTCAGTTGGTCAAAGGGTTTGTCCTAATTTAGTAGGTTATTAGCAGTCTTAATGAAAAAGGAAATATTTTTTACAGTGCTTCCATGGAATAAAAAAATCTATTTATGTATGGGGACAAACCCTGTTGACCGTTTTCGACCGTGAGGTCTTAGTCGTAACATGTTATGAGTAAGACCTCACAGTCAAAATCGGTCAACAGGGTTTGTCCCCGTACTGACAGTTTATTTTATGGATTGATATTCAATGAAAAATTTTTTTATTCCATTTAACCACTGAAAAATATTTATTTTTTCCATGTGCGTGTTTGCTTGTGACTGACGGTCTTTCAGGTGGTTCATATATGTGGGTGCGGCAACATGAACATCTTGGTGAGTTTTTTGGAATATTAATGGTTTCAACCTTTTCCCACTGGGGTCAATTTTCATTTTTCATGCTTTTGATTATTTTTCTCTTTTTCAAAGAATGATAGCTTTTTATTTTTTTCAGTATGTCAGCATAGCTGTTAGAGGGCTTGTTTTTTCATAGGATGAGTTGTACTTTAGAAAAACGCCATTACTTTGCACATACAATATACTGGACAAAAAAAGAATAAAAATGCAATTCCACCATTATTTGTTGGGGCTTTGTTTATACTTTTAAAAAGCAGCTGTATAGTTAAACATTACCTGGTAGACAGGGTATGGACCTTTCCTTGCTCCTATCCATGTACGTTTGTCCACTGAATTCTCTTTGATGCAGTTTCCCAAATGTTACCTTCTTTTTGAACTCCTACCAATTTTAGTTTTTGGGGTAATTCACTTTTTAATTAGAGATGATCAGCGAGATCCACACGAGATCAAATTCAAGTTCAATTATATGAAATTAACAGTTTCACGCAAATTCAAAGATTTTGAGATTTGATTGTTTGGCAATAGAAATAAACCCGCTGGGCAACATTTTCCAGTGTGGGCAGTGTTGAAGCATCAGAAAATGGGATAATGCCCCGCAGCTATTGTGTTGAACCACGGGGGAGGCGCCAGATCTTGCAGAGGGGCCAACTGGGATATGTAGTTTCACTGACAGCAGATAGTTATTTTACGGAAGCTGAAGTTGGTTACTGGACCACCAAACACTTCCCTCATGTAGACAATAATTGTCAATAGAGGGAGGCGGCACTTATGGAGATGCTATAGGACCCCCCGGGGTCGCTCTTGTGATGTGCGTACAATTACAGACAGCCAGGCACATGGGTGAAATTGCAAACATAACACTTTCCTGAAGGAGAAAGCAGTGTACAATCTCTCTCTTAAAGGTAAAGTGCCATTAGTTCACCGTATACGGTCCAATCAATATTTTGCATATGAAGGAAGGTGTCTTCTCCTTTTGAAACAAGCAAGTTTAGGCCTCTTAAGGCTGTTGGAGTACAGTTCTCCTCACTTGCAGTTGTAGGAAATATTATGCACAGTCCAGGTAATGCTTTGCTGATGTAGGGATCTTCACGGGTCAGCTTCCTGTGGTGACACACTAGTGGAATGGTGCTACTCATGGTTTTGGCACTACCGTTACCTGTTGCACGGTGCAGCGCAGACAGAGTTGGGGTGTAAAAGTCATGTCAAACTGGTTCCTGCCAGAGGCGTATAGAAAAAGCAGTATGGAGGAGAGCACGAGTTGAGCCTTATCTCTCCTGACTATGAAAAGCTTCACTTCTTTGTGGAGGCAATTATATGGAGAATGATGTCCCATCAGCATGGACGGGTATAGAGATTCTGAGAGTAGTAGTGCTTCCTCACTTTCTAGTGACTAGACCGGACAAAATTGGAGTGACTTTTACCAGCTTACAGGAAGTGTCTCAGCACTGAGGTGGGAGGATCCTCCCAGACATTTCTATGGTAGCTTGTGGTGAGAAGACTGAATAACTAACTTGCATATGAATACATTAACCAGTAGATGGCAGTAAAGTAAAAAGTGCATTCATCAATCCTCAGTGTATGCACATTGCACCACATAATGCATTACATACTTTCTAACAGTGGCTAAAGTAATTTTGGCACACTGGAAGAGATCTACTGGCAAACGGTAACTGTTTAACTCAGCAACAGTGGAACGGGATACCACATTATGACATTTAGCAAATTATCAGACCTTGTATAGTGTTGGTCAGTACCTCAGCCATCACAGATCATTGGTTCCCCGTAAGGTAGTTTGTACGGCAGAGATGTTTTCCATCTCCAGAGTCATTGGGTAAGTCTCTCCTTCCTGTAGCTCTTAAGGTAAGCAGGGACATTTCTCTTTTATGGTGTGTAAGCTCTATAGGGTCCACTCTATCTCTTGTCTGTAAAATGCATGCTTTTATGGAAAGTGGGCTTCTCTCTTTCTTTCTCTTTTTCTTGTAGTGTGTCAGCTCTTATGATCAGCAGGGTCCTTTCTCCCTCTTTTCTGTAGAATAAAGTAGAAGCTATTTTAGTCAGTAAAGTCAGTGGAGTCATCTTTCTCTCCTACTCTCTCTCCTGTGGAGTGTAAGCTCTTATGGTCAGCAGGGTCCTCTCTCTCTCCTGTGGAGTGTAAGCTCTTATGGTCAGCAGGGTCCTCTTTCTCTCCTGTAGAGTGTAAGCTCTTATGGTCAGTGGGGTCTTCTCTCTCCGGTAGAGTGTAAATTCTTATGGTCATCAGGGTCCTCTCTCTCCTGTAGAGTGTAAGCTCCTATGGTCAGTGGGGACTTCTCTCTTTCCTGTAGAGTGTAAGTTCTTATGGTCAACATGGTCCTCTTTTTCTCCCATAGAGTGTACGTTCTTAGGGTCAACAGGGTCCTCTTTTTCTCCCATAGAGTGTAAGCTCTTATGCTCAACAGGGTCCTCTCTCTCTCCTGTAGATTTTAAGCTCTTATGGTCAGTGGGGTCTTCTGTCTCTCCTGTAGAGTGTAAGCTCTTATGGTCAGCAGGGTCTTACCTCTTTCTCCTGTAAAGTGTAAAATCTTATCTTAAGCAGGGTTCTTTCTCTTCTCTGCCCCAAGTACATCCTCCAAGCAATTGCAAGCTTTCCAATATTGAGATTCATGCAAATTTATTTTCTGCAAATCAGTTTTTTGGGGAAAATTCAGCAAAATCAGCAAATTAGAATTTCAAAAGATCCACTCATCTCTACTGTTAATGTCCTGCTTTTTCCAGTCATGACCCCTGGTTAGCTTTTCTCAAGACTAATTTGCCTAATGCTTAATTTTGTTTTTCCTAGCGGAGGACCATGGCTCAGTTACTTGCTTTTCACTTTGTCAACAGTGCTACTATTGAAAGGCTGAGGCTATTGTAATAACTATTGCTTGTAGTTTCCCCTTCATTATTGAGCATATCTTTCAATGAACTTTAAATAGTCCAAATCCAGAAATTTTTGGACACCTGATAAAGCTTGAGCAAACTGAATTGTGCATTTGAGAATCCGCTATCTCATTCTTAAGAAACTGAATCTTCATAATACAACCCAGAACCACCTCTCCCAAAACTTGAACCAATATCTTTCTCAAGAACAGGGTTCTTTTGTCCCTTCACCTGAAATGGAGAAATTGTGACCTCGTATACATATATGACCATCTTTATTCATTTGTGTTGGCTTTCAAAATGTAACAAGCAAAGGGTGGACCTAAAATCTCTCTCCTGTGAATATTATAAATTTATATAGTGGAACAACATCTTTAATAATAGTTTCGATCACTCGTTGAACATTTAATTTTTATTCTTAATGTCAAGTAAATTTCTAAAAAGAGCTAATACCAAAATGATAGTTTTATTAAAAAAATTGAAGCTGGAGTAGAACCGGAGGGTAGGTTAGTAGCTGCATTGTTATTTACCATTTAGTAAGTAAAATAATCCCAATTACTGTTAATCAGGTCAATCTGAACATTGCATTTTTGGAACAAAGGGAATAATAGGTTGGAGGGGGTCTTATAGCCGTTAGCTTCTTGATATTACCATAGTTATCACTGCTGAAGTTGCATCAACTGAAGTTATTTCACTTGAGTAGTTTTCAAAGTGACAGCTGTCATTTCCCCGATCATTTTATTATTTTGTGCTACATTCTGTAGTATTTCACTAGAAGGGAAGACACTAGTGGCCTTTTATTGCATGCATTTCCCATTGCTCTAGTGATGAGATTAATGGATGTTGACTCAGTTCTGAAAGCATGTGGGTGATTTGACGGAGATGTTGTTTTTCTTGACAGGGCATGATGGCTGTAGCACGTATAGAAGAATCACTTTTCGACTCTTGAAAACAGAAAACTCCCTTAACGCTACAGTAAGTTGCAGACTGTCATGGCACATAAGTGCATAGAAAGATGCTAATGTCTACATTAGTCAAATAGTAGACTGCTCTTGCTTAACGTGTTAGCTCGTATGCGAGACCAGTGTTCCTTTACATAATCCAAACAAATGCCATGCAAAAAATAAATGGTAAGTCTAACTCCCCTCTCAAAGCCAATCAGTGGGGACTACCACAGCCACTATACAATGTGAGGATCAAACAAGAAGCATCAATTCATTTTGCAATTTCAGGATTTTACAGCATTGGGATAGAAGGTCAAAGCAGATACAAATGCATCTCAATAAATTAGAATATATCAAAAATTTAATTTATTTCAGTAATTCAATACCAAAAGGGAAATACATATATTATATAGACTCACTACACACAGAGGGATCTATTCCTATATATTATATATAGTCATTACACACAGAGGGATCTATTTCTATATATTATATAGAGTCATTACACACAGAGGAATCTATTCCTATATATTATATAGAGTCATTACACACAGAGAGATCTATTCCTATATATTATATAGAGTCATTACACAGAGGGATCTATTTCTATATATTATATAGAGTCATTACACACAGAGGGATCTATTCCTATATATTATATAGAGTCATTACACACAGAGGGATCTATTTCTATATATTATATAGTCATTACACACAGAGGGATCTATTTCTATATATTATATAGAGTAATTACACACAGAGAGATCTATTCCTATATATTATATAGAGTCATTACACAGAGGGATCTATTTCTATATATTATATAGAGTCATTACACACAGACAGATCTATTTCTATATATTATATAGTCATTACACACAGAGAGATCTATTCCTATTATATAAAGTCATTACACACAGAGTGATCTATTTCTATATATTATATAGAGTCATTACACACAGACGGATCTATTTCTATATATTATATAGTGTCATTACACACAGAGAGATCTATTCCTATTATATAGAGTCATTACACACAGAAGGATCTATTTCTATATATTATATAGTCATTACACACAGAGGGATCTATTTCTATATATTATATAGTCATTACACACAGAGGGATCTATTTCTATATATTATATAGTCATTACACACAGAGGGATCTATTTCTATATATTATATAGTCATTACACACAGAGGGATCTATTTCTATATATTATATAGTCATTACACACAGAGGGATCTATTTCTATATATTATATAGAGTAATTACACACAGAGGGATCTATTCCTATATATTATATAGAGTCATTACACACAGAGGGATCTATTTATATATATTATATAGAGTCATTACACATAGACGGATCTATTTCTATATATTATATAGAGTCATTACACACAGATGGATCTATTTCTATATATTATATAGAGTCATTACACACAGAGAGATCCATTCCTATTATATAGGGTCATTACACACAGAGTGATCTATTTCTATATATTATATAGAGTCATTACACACAGAGAGATCTATTCCTATTATATAGAGTCATTACACACAGAGGGATCTATTTCTATATATTATATAGTCATTACACACAGAGGGATCTATTTCTATATGTTGTATAGTCATTACACGTAGAGGGATCTATTTCTATGTATTATATAGTCATTACACATAGAGAGATCTATTCCTATTATATAGAGTCATTACACACAGAGTGATCTATTTCTATATATTATATAGAGTCATTACACACAGAGGGATCTATTTCTATATATTTATTTAGTCATTACACACAGAGGGATCTATTTCTATATATTATATAGTCATTACACACAGAGGGATCTATTTCTATATATTATATAGAGTAATTACACACAGAGAGATCTATTCCTATATATTATATAGAGTCATTACACACAGAGGGATCTATTTCTATATATTATATAGAGTCATTACACACAGACAGATCTATTTCTATATATTATGTAGTCATTACACACAGAGAGATCTATTCCTATTATATAAAGTCATTACACACAGAGTGATCTATTTCTATATATTATATAGAGTCATTACCCACAGAAGGATCTATTTCTATATATTATATAGTCATTACACACAGAGAGATCTATTCCTATATATTATATAGAGTCATTACACACAGACAGATCTATTTCTATATATTATATAGTCATTACACACAGAGGGATCTATTTCTATATGTTGTATAGTCATTACACACAGAGGAATCTATTTCTATGTATTATATAGTCATTACACACAGAGAGATCTATTCTTATTATATAGAGTCATTACACACAGAGTGATCTATTTCTATATATTATATAGAGTCATTACACACAGAGGGATCTATTTTTATATATTATATAGTCATTACACACAGAGGAATCTTTTCCTATATATTTTATAGAGTCATTACACACAGAGGGATCTATTTCTATATATTATATAGAGTCATTACACACAGAGAGATCTATTCCTATTATATAGAGTCATTACACAAAGAGTGATCTATTTCTGTACATTATATAGAGTCATTACACACAGAGGGATCTATTTCTATATATTATATAGAGTCATTACACACAGAGTGATCTATTTCAAGTGTTTATTTATGTTAATGTTGATGATTATGGCTTACAGCCAATGAAAACCCAAAAGTCATTATCTCAGACAATTAGAATAATTACCATAAAACACCTGCAAAGGCTTTCTAAGCATTTAAAATGGTCTCTTTGTCTGGTTCAGTAGACTACACAATCATGGGGAAGACTGCTGACTTGACAGAAGGCAGTCATTGACACACTCCACAAGGAGGGTAAGCCACAGAAGGTCATTGCTAAAGAAGCTGGCTGTTCACAGAGTGCTGTATCAAAACACATTCATGGAAAGTTGAGAGGAAGGAAAAGTGTGGTAGAAAAAGGTTCACAAGCAACCGGGATGACCACAGCCTTGATAGGATTGTTAAGAAAAGGCCATTCAAATATTCGGGGGAGATTCACGAGGAGTGGACTGCTGCAGGAGTCAGTGCTTCAACATCCACCACAGACAGACGTATCCAGGACATGGGCTACAAAAGTTGCAATCCTTGTGTGAAGCCACTCATGACCAATAGATAATGCCAAAAGTGTCTTGCCTGAGCCAAGAAGAAAAAGAACTGGACTGTTGCTCAGTGGTCCATGGTGTTGTTTTCAGATGAAAGTAAATTTTGCATTTCATTTGGAAATCAAGGTCCCAGAGTCTGGAGGAAGAGTGGAGAGGCCACAATCCAAGCTGCGTGAGGTCTAGTGTGAAGTTTCCACAATCAGTGATGGTTTGGGGAGCCATGTCATCTGCTGGTGTAGGTCCACTGTGCTTTCTCAAGAACCAAAATCAGCGCAGCCATCTACCAGGAGATTTTAGAGCACTTCATGTTTTCCTCTGCCGACAAGCTTTTTGGAGATGGAAATTTTATTTCCAGCAGGACTTGGCCCCTGTCCACACTGCCAAAAGTATCACTGTGCTTGATTGGCCAGAAAACTTGCTTGACCTAAACCCCATAGAGAATCTATGAGAGACACCAGACCCAACAATGCAGATGAAGTAACCTGGGCTTCCATAACACCATAACACCTCAGCAGTGCTGATCGCCTCCATGCCAAGCTGCATTGATGCAGTAATTCATGCAAAAGGAGCCCCGACCAAGAATTGAGGCATTTACTGTACAGACTTTTCAATAGGCGCCAACATTTCTGAGTTTAAAATCATTTTTTCAGTTGGTCTTATATAATATTCTAATTTTCGGAGATAAAGACTTTTGGGTTTCCATTGGCTGTAAGCCATAATCATCAACATTAACAGAAATAAACACTTGAAATAGATCCCTCTGTGTGTAATGACTCTATATAATATATGTGTTTGCTTTTTGTATTAAATTACTGAAATAAATTAACTTTTAGATGATATTCTAATTTATTGAGTTGCACTTGTAGCTCATTCCACATAGGAATAAAAAGCCTACTAATTTGGTTGTGGTGTATTACTGCAGTGTCTAAAAATGGAGTGGTAAAGTCAGACTGTGAATAATAATCCCAAGATTCAAGTGAGATAAGGAGGTGCTGGACCTGCATATTCAGTTTGATTGTGAATTGATTAATCTGACACATACTGCAATAACAGCATTTTAATATTCACCTTTTTTATTCTTCACACACTACCCTACTTGCGGAACCGAGTACCCAATATCCCTGGGTGCTATACAAATAACCTGCATTAATAAAATAATAACAGTACATGTATATAACAGGGTGATTAGTTGATACAATTTTGATTAAAAAAGCATAAAAGTCATCCCACCGTAATAGGGTATAGATTGTAATGAACTGCCTGAAGAATTGGTTGATAAACCTTAAAATTAATAAGCATGCGCACAGCAAAGCTGCCACTATTTTATATATGAAATAAAAAAAAAGACTATGATGCAAAAAGTAAAAAAAGAGTAAAAGAAAAAGACGTAACGGAACCTCATCTCTTAGCTTGAAATACCCTGCGTTTTTTCTGGTATTTTTTGTTGCATTTTTACAGCGTTTTTGCATTTTCTCATTGCTTTATATAGGTGAAAAAATGCTGCAAAAATGCCAAAAAATATGGCAAAAACACTGAAAGAACTGAAATGCTGCTTGTTTCAAAAACGCAGCAAAAATTAATCAGGTTGCCAGCTCAGTCAAAAAAAAAAAAAGTCTTTGTGTGTGGCCTCTTTCACATGTCCATGCAAAACACACATGTTTTGCACGGTCCATGGTGTAGGTGTGTATGTGTGTGCGTGTGTCCATGTGTGTTGTGTTAAGTATGTGCTGTCAGTGTGCTATCCATGTGTTGTGTTAAGCATGTGCTGTCAGTGTGCTATCCGTGTGTGTTCAGCATGTGCTGTCAGTGTGCTTCCCGTGTGACATCCGCATAGCTCACGGACAGCATGTACTTCTATAGTCACCTGTCCCTGGTGCTGATGTCTCTGGTGTTGCGGCTTCAAGGTCTGCAGTGCAGTGAATATTCATTGAGCATAATGAGCGGGGTCGGAAGCAAGTGACAGCAGCGAAGAAGACAGCATCACTGGAGAGAGGTGAGTAAACAAGATCATTTTATTTCAAAGACACGTGTTTTCTGAAATACGTGTCATATGGATCATATCAGTGTGTGGCCAGGAGAAAAATGGACATGTCGCCCTGCGGAAAACACGGACACGCATATGTTCCACACAGACACACCGTCTGTGTGAAAACACGCTCGTGTGCGCAGATCCATTATTTTAATGAGGCTATGTGTGTACATGTCTCCGGTATGTGTATGTATGTGTAAAACAGATTTACCATGTACTGGAAACACGGACGTGTGAAGGAGGCCTGTATGTGCATGAAATTTATGGAATCTCATAGGCTTTAAGGGGAATTTTATTAGCCTGGATTTAGAGTCATAGAATCATAGCATGGTAGAGTTGGAAAGGACCTCAAGGGCCCTCAGGCCCAACCCCCTGCGAGTGCAGGTTTTCCTAAATCATCCCAGCTATAGAATCATAGAATGGAAGAGTTAAAAGGGACCTCAAGGGCCATTGTGTCCAACCCCCTGCGAATGCAGGCTTTCCTCAGTCATCCCAGCTATAGAATCATAGAATGGTAGAGTTAGAAGAGAACTCAAGGGTCATCAGGTCCAACCCCCTGCGAGTGCAGGCTTTCCTAAATCATCTCAGCTATATAATCATAGAATGGTAGAGTTAGAAGAGAACTCAAGGGTCATCAGGTCCAACCCCCTGCAAGTGCAGGCTTTCCTAAACCATCCCAGCTATAGAATCATAGAATGGTAGAGTTAGAAGAGAACTCAAGGGTCATCAGGTCCAACCCCCTGCAAGTGCAGGTTTTCCTAAATCATCCCAACTGTAGAATCATAGAATCATAGAATGGTAGAGTTGGAAGGGATGTCAAGGGCCATTGGGTCCAACCCCCTGCAAGTGCAGGTTTTCCTAAATTATCCCAGCTATAGGATCATAGAATGGTAGAGTTAGAAGGGACCTCAAGGGCCATCGGTTACAACCCCTACGATTTGTTTAAAACCAATTTAAAAAATGCAAAAAAAGCTGCAAAAACTCAGTAAAAACACCCTGTGTGAACATAGCCTTACCCTTAAAAAGACTGTTCAGGTTTGTAAACTGCAAGGGAAAAAGAGAGTTTCCTGATGTGTCTTCTACTTGAAAAACTGATTTAAGAAAAATACGTTAAGTGCACATCCTTCAAGGCTTGTTTGAAATCTTTGAAATTTTCAGGTTAAAATTCTAATTTTCATTTTGGTTCTAGTTATTCATGAGCACAAAAAGAAGACAAAAAGTTTGAGCTTTTTAAGTGGAACAGAACTTCTGGAAATACTGCTCAATCTAATAGAGTTAGAATCCCATTTCCATGAAATAATATATTATTTTTTCTCAAGAATGATGATAGTGTTTCACTTCATAATCGAATGATATATTATTCAATGTTACATGCATGGAGAGACAAGATAATGCTGATTTAACTTTGTCCTTATAGCAGACTTTCCTTTTTGATTCATCTTCTGTTTCAACACATGGAAACATTCATCATAGCTAACAGTAATGTCAAGTGGAAAAGGAAATACTGTCATTGTACAGACTTTGCATCGTAGATAGAAAAGAAAATAATGCAACTCTCGGAACAATATGAAAACGAAAACTTGGCACCGGCTTCCATCCATCGATGTTTAGCCGGGTTTATAAAGTAAACATTCCGCAAAAGCCACTTTTGTTTGTCACGAAATAAACATTTGTTTGACGATGAATGAAATGAAATTATTTGTGTTTGTTTAAATGTTCATTTATTTTCTTATCTTAAATATGGAAATGAAAAACACACATTACATGGGATCTGAGAGCGAGTGACATTGATATGTCATTGGCTTAGTTTTTGGAAGCTAAAATTAAAATTAAATGAATGTTTATGAAATAGATAAACATATTTCACTCCAGTGCAACAGTTATATATATAAAATATGTTTTATCATCAGAAATGTTTTCCTTAAAGGGGTATTCCATTATTATGATATTGATGTCTAGAGATAAGCGGATGGTTGTACCGAACACAGAGTTTACAAAAAAAAAACAGTATTCAAGTTTGGAGTTTGGGTGCTTTACGCATGCCAACCACTCACCGTGCTCGGGTATGCTCGGTGCCCGGACCAGTTTGAGCAGGTTGCAGTGTTTTACTGGCTCACATTGGAGGTAAAACCATTATTATTGGATGTAGTGTATAGCCCCCCAAAAATATGAAAACCCTGCCTACTTTCCTTCCCACAGAAATGCTCTGTTTATGGCTGGTTGTATGTGGGTGGACACCTGAACTGTCCAATCATTGAGTTCCAATGGGGTTCAAGTCAAGTTTGGGTCCAGAACAGAACTTTATCTAAAGTCCATCTGAACCCTGGGAATCTGATTATCTCTATTGATGACCTATCTTTGGCATTTTTCCTTAATTTTAGATGGGTGGAGATCCAAAAATCAACACCACCACTGATCAGCTCTGCCTGGCAGTGGCCCCTTAACCTTTGTCTGGCTGAATAGGTACAATTGTAACTATTCCGTTTTAAAATTGCAATACATTTTTTTTTTCCAAAAGCCGTAGAGGGCTGAAATTTTGTGACATCTCTGCCGTTTTGGTCCAGAATATATTGGCCAAATTTCAATAAAATATCTCCACCCCCTTCCGAGATAAGGGGTCTCTGTTAACGTTGTAAAATTATGCAGCCTGACGAAGGTTAATAGTGCGACAGAGCGGGGGTGTTCTACTTTGTACTCTGTTTATACCCACCCATTACTAGAGCTGAAAACAGTTGACACCAACTGACCTATACTAAGGATAGGTTATCAATATAATTCTAATGAAATACCCTTTTAGGCTCTGTGCGCACACTGCATTTTTTGACGCAGATTTGCAGCAGTTTTTGCTGCAGAAAAGGTGCGGGTTTTGTTCATAACCTTGCTGCAGTCCTTCTCCAGCAAATTCTATGGGAAATCCAAAATGCTGTGCGCACACTGCGTTTTTTTTTCCAACATGTTTGCTGCAAATTTTCTGCAGCTTTTCTGCACCAAAAAAGAAGTATCATGAAACCTCTTTTCCGCAGGTACATACGTTTTTTTCTATAGAAAATGGTAAAAAACCGCAGGGACCATCCGGCGGGAAAACCGCGGCAAATCCGCGGCAAAAATGTAACAAACCGTAACAAAACTTTATCATTTATAAATATATAATATAAATAGCGATTTTCTTTTGTATTGTCAACTGCGTGCCATAAATTTGCCATTTTTTTACATCCATTTGCCATCCCTTTTCATAAATATTCATTCAAAAATAGTACATTATCAAATACATTTTCTTAGGCCTGTTTCACACGTCAGTGAAAAACAAAGATATTTTTCACTGACGTATAAATAATGGATATGTCCCTCCGTGTGCCATGAATCATGTCACACGTGGGTTGTCCATGTGCAATCCATGATCCATAAGTGCATATGGACGTATGCTCACCTGTCCCGCTCCTGCTGTCCATGGTGCTGAAGTCTCCGGCTCTGCTACATCCGGCCGCCACTGCCTCTGATCTCTGCAGCTACTTCCGGGTCGGCTCTGGCTGCATTCATGAAAATGCATGCCATAATGAGCTGGCGAGGAAGCTGCAGAGAGCAGAGGCTGCACAGAGCGTCGCTGGAATGGTGAGTTGAAAATGTTTTTTATCTTCAACGTACATGTTTTTCTGGTTTGTGTTTCATGGATCACACCATAGTGTGGTCCGTGGGACATCAGTGATGCCAGAAAAAAGTCGGACATGTCTCCGTGCGGCAATCACAGACACGCGCTTACTCTGCACGGAGGCACGGTCAGTGAAAAATCACTGATGTGTGAGCAGACCCATTCATTATAATGGGTCTGTGTATATCAGTGATTCTGGTACGTATAAAAAAAAAGCACAAACGTCCCAGAATCACTGACGTGTGAAAGAGGCCTTAGGCTGAGTTCACACATCCAGTAATCATCCATTAGAGTGGATCCTGCAGAGGTCTGTTGGGAAAAAATGTTCTTCAAACACAACTTTTTGTTTCTGTTGTGTTTATAAATAACTGATGTCTCCTTGATCCATTTGTTTCACATGGGAGTCTACGGAAAATGGATCCATTAATGGACTACTATTTAGTCATCAGTTATTCTTGCATTTGTAACAGATCTGTTTTTTTCTTACAGGATGCATTAAAAAATGGAAGATTAATAGCAATCCATTAACGCATCCATTCTCCATAGACTCCAATGTTAAAAAACAGATGCGGCAGAAATAATTTTGCCAACTAATATCTGCAGGATCTGTTCTAATGGATGAAAACAGGACATGTGAACTCAACCATAGGTTAATAATGGAAATGTATCCCAAATAATTGGATGCTACATGGATGCCCTTTGTGTGATCTGATTTTATTTAGACTCTTTTGGGTGAGTCTTATTCGATACTTATTAGAGAATAGTGCAGGCTGCAATGTTTTTACATGGATACATGGTTCTTGTTAAAAATCTGTCATCTAAACAGTCTTTTTCAGATTAATTATTCAGTATGCTGTCCAATTTTTACTTGGAAAGCACACAATCATGGTATACGTGTAAGAGAATAGACTCCACTTTGTTCCTATAATGTCCATTTTGTCTTATAGCTAGTGATATCATAGGGTTCAGCTAACACTAATGGGCAGGGAAGTTTCACATTTCTGTTCACGCCCATATTGTTTTTATTGGTGCATAGTTGGGAGGAGTTATTTCTTTGTTTGAGGTACTATATAAACTGGTCACACGATGTAATAAAGCAGAAACTTTCAGTACACCACAAAGCGTGTGTGCTACAATGATTTCCTGAGTGCTCCTAAAACAAATATTAATTTAGACTTTAAGAGGCATAGAAGCAGTGTATTGTGCTCAATTTTGCTTGTCTGCATGAGACCTATAGCTGAGTTCTAAAGAAGGACTTAGATGGCAGCAATGGGAAACTTTCAGCAGGCCCACAACAGATATGCTAATACAAGGGTGTCCCATGATCGGGTGGATGGAGGCTGATAAGTGCTATTTAAAGGAAACCTGTCATGTGAAAAAAACTTTATTAACCAATATGATTGAAACTTGAGGCTGCCATGAGGAATCAAGTTAGTTTCCTCCTGGTAGCTTTGTTCTCAGTATGGCAACCGCACAACTTCAGAATGCTACTAATCTGCTGATTAACCCATTGTTTGCAGGTTAAAAGCATTTTTTCACATAACAGGTTCCCTTTAAATGTCACTGTCAGTGATTGGCAGCAGCATTTAAAAAGTTTAACACAGCAGCGATCACGGCTTGCTGCAAGCATTGCTATAACAAGCATATTCTGACTGTGTATTACAACTGGGATCTGAACTGCATGGAGTGGGCACAGCTCCTGAACACGCTGCCTACATTTGTACCCATATATACAGTTATGTCAGGGTACACAAAAGGGATAATTAGAGATGGGTGAGCACTAAAATTCTTAGGTGTTTGGTACTTTAATCGAGCAGGTCGAACTCTCTGACGAGCTCTACTCGAGTATAATGGAAGTCAATGATTGGTCAGTTCGTCTCTCTACGCACATACAGGCAGACGTAAAGAGAGCATTTCTTGGGGGGAGGAAGGGCATTTTTTTTCTTTTGATGCACTACATCCGAAAACGTTATTTTAACCCAAGTGAAAGCCATTTACAGACTGCGGCTGGTTCTCACTGGGGTGCCTGTACATAACATTCAGTGAGACAAGACTGTGCTTTGTGGTTGTTTCACGGATGACAAATCCAAGCACCCGCAATACTCAGTTGAGCTCCTCGAGTATCCAAACATATCAATGCTTGATTGAGTGCCAAAGAGTGGTGAGCATGATCGCTCATCACTTGTGTTAATGTATCCTTTTTTCCTTTGATAAATCAGTGTACAGCTTCCAGAGACCATTTAAAATCAATGGGTCTGCGCACACATCAGCACATCAGTGTTTTCACAAGGACCGTGTGTCCATATGGAGCACATGCGTGTCCACGTACTCCACATGGTGACAAGTCTGTTTTTCTCCAGCAGCACTGATGTCACATGGACCACACACTGATGTGATCCGGGTGACATCAGTGTGACACGTACCGGAGAAAAGAGAAGTGTCTTTGAAATATAATGATTTTCTATACTAACCTGTCTCCAGAGCTGCTGTCACTTGCTTCCAGGCCCGCTCATTATGCTTAGGAATATTCACTGCACCACAAACTCAGAAGCAGCATCGCCGGAGATAGGTGAGTAACAAGTTCCTGCTCTCCGTGTGCCATCTAGTGTACTAAAATCACGGCACACGGATGGGATTTTGCATGGCCTTTAATACGGCCATGCAAAATACAAACATTTTTCACAGGCGTGTGAAGGGGGCCTTATAAAGAGGTTTACCCAAAATTACATTTATCAATCTGTCCACAGGATAGGAGGTAAATGTCTGATCACTGCTGGTCCCAATATTGGAACATGTACTTATCACAAAACAGACATTGTTAATAGGGATGATCGAATACTTTGATTATTCGGCTTCGCGAATATTTTCCGAATACCTCGCCGCTATTCGACTATTCATGAATATTCGATGCGCAATGTAAGTCTATGGGAAACCCGAATAACAACTATTCGGTACTATTTGGGCTTCCCATAGACTTACATTGCGCAACGAATAGTCGAATAGCGGCAAGGTATTCGGAAAATATTCGTGAAGCTGAAATCCCTAATTGTTATCAATTCTTATCCATTCGATAATTATTGAGTGATAGTTTTGTGTTATTTGTGTGTTGTTTTACTTTTCAATGTTTATCCACAATTTTCACTGAACTTTACTGAAGTGATGTTCTTGTATCACATATGTGGAGTGGTCATCTCTCATCAAGTCTAAGAGATCTATTTAGTAATGCATATAGTTTGTAAAGTGAAATCTGAGACAAATCCACTGTAAATGCAGGGCTGTATAAAAAGATGCTCTCCGTGGATGAGTCATTTATTGCAAATGATGACAATTAGGGATCTATTTCTATCATTGAGCTATAAATGTCTTTATTTTAAGTATACAGAACATATGACGTGGGCAATGGTATACAGCACAGCGGGTGCAACATTTCCACCTACACCCATTAAAATATTTATTTCTATCCCATCAAATACATAAATAAAAAGATCTGCAACATTTCATTGCAATATACACACTTCCTAGATTGTGTTTTACCATGGGGTAGAGGAAAGGCTACTTTACATGCTGCGATATCGGTACCGATATCGCTAGCGTATATTCCCGCCCCCATCAGTTGTGCGACATGGACAAATCGCTGCCCGTGTCGCACTGCATCAGCTGGACCCGTCACACACTTACCTTCCCTGCGACGTCGCTGTGACCGGCGAACTGCGTCCTTTCTAAGGGGGTGGTCCGTGCGGCGTCACAGCGACGTCACTGAGCAGCCACCCAATAGAAGCGGAGGGGCGGAGATGAGCGGAACGTAACATCCCGCCCACCTCCTTACTTTCGCATTGGGGCCGGCGGCAGGTAAGGAGAGGTTCCTCGTTCCTGCGGCATCACACGGAGCGATGTGTGCTGCCGCAGGAGCGACGAACTACTTCGTACCTGCAGCTTCAACGATATTCGAGAATGGACACCCATGTCACCGATGAGCGATTTTGCACGTTTTTGTGACGATGCAAAATCGCTCATAGATGTCACACGCAACGGCATCGCTAATGCGGCCGGATGTGCGTCACAAATTCCGTGACCCCAACGACTTCGCATTAGCGATGTCGTAGCGTGTAAAGCCCGCTTAAGTGTTACTCCGTCATTGAGAGTAGTGATGGGCGAATAGTAACTTAATTTTCGTATTATTTGTAACGAATCCCAAAGTACTATTCCAATATTCATAACAAATAATAAACCTAATACAAATTAATGGGGAACCAGAGCATTTTTGTTGTTGTGATGAATACTGGAATAATACTTGGCATTCGGTAAGTATTATGAGAGAATACAATCTATTTTGTTCTTATAGAAACCATCTTGTCTTATAACTGAATGATGTCCTAGCTAAAACTGATGGCCGTGGAAGTTTCACATTTCTATACACACCCCTGCAGGTCTTATTGGTGCATAGTTCTGAGCAGTTATTTATTTGCTTGGGATACTATATAAACTGGTCACATGATGTAATAAAGCAGAAACTTTCAGTTCACCACTAAGCATGTGTGCTGCAATGATTCTCCAAGCGCTTATAAAACAAATCTTACTAATTTGGAATTCAAGATGCATAGAAGGAGTGTATGTTGCTGACAGTATTATCCAAACCAAATAGTTACTATTCGCCCATCACTAATTGATGGGCGAATAGTAAATTTTAGTGTTACTATTAAAGAACAGTAAATAGCAATGGGGGGCAAAAAGCCAGAGAAAAAACTCCTAAAACATAGCTTTTATTAGATATTCATTAAAAAGTGGACTGCCACTATAAAAGAATAAAAGAAGTGCATTTGGGCCACAGAGAATATAGCCTTAAAATGAACACCAGGCACAAAAATGCAGTAAGTGCGAAAGCAAGTCACACAAAGGCTCTGCATTCAACAAGACACAGCATGCACAGTTGCCACCTCAGACTTGCTGCAACAGTGAATAAAAATAGGGAAACAGTCTTACCGTGCTTCCAGAGGCATGTAAATAAAGAAACAGGAAAGAGCTCAATCATAGGTGACCCATCACAAGGCCTGCGTAAATACCATTCGTTGGCTCAAAAGAGAAAACCATAGTGTATGACCTCCCGATGCGTTTCATACATTAATCATCAGGGGAGTCTTCATAGGACGATCAATATCATATCAGTAATCACATCAAGACTGATAGTCAAGCAAATGCCCCAAGGACGGACTGTAGAAAAAACAGTCAAATTACAAACCATCCCAGAAAAAACATGTATACGTAAGCAACCAAGATCCAGCCCACTTACCAGATTAATCCAGCATGGATGAACGCCAAGCTGTGTGTGCCGTGCCGGCTAATTGAAAACCGCGCTTATTTATAGCGACCGCGCATGCGCAGTAAGTCCACCATACATCGTGACGTGTCAACCCAGCATGCACTATGCCGGAAGTCAACACGTCACGATGGTAACAGGCAGCAGCCGCATCACCAAGGATGCGCCGCCTGCATCATCAAAACAAGCCTGGAACGCAAGCTATGATATGGAAAACAGAACCGGAAGTACACCCGGTAATGTTACACAAGCCCTAGCCAGGTGTTTACACAGTATAACGGCGGCATCAGGGTACAAGACCCATAGCGCCCATATAGGTAAGAAAGGCCTACACAATCGCAGGAACACCCCATATAATCAAACACCAGCTCCACAGTAAAGCCGGGCATCATCTCGAACCGGACTCAAAAACAGAAAAAAGGGGACCACACCAAATAAATACGGCATGAGCGGAGGGGCAAACAACACTACCGAAGAGACATCGTGTAACAGGTGCCAATCAGAGTATAAGCATCAAAGGTCAAACCCCAGAAGGATAAGGATGACACACATAGGGCTAACACTGCAGGATAACAATAGAGAGCAAAGAAAAAAGAAAGGAAAAAAGAAAGAAAACTAAGTGCATACTACAACCATCCCTATTCTAGCAGGCTGACCCTGCCTGGCCTGTGGATGTCAGCACCCAAGAAACCTACGCCAGTGGCGCCCCCACTCAGTGTAGTCTGTCCCTCCAAAGTGCACCCTACACTACGGTGCATCTAAAAAGGGAAGGAAGGACAGCTGCTCATTGAGGCCATTCGGCACTACAGTATTCAAAACATAAATCCAAAAACACTCCTTCTGCAGCAATAATTTATCCCAGTTTCCTCCTCTGATAGGGGGCTTGATATGGTCAATGCCCATAACCCTGATGGCATCCTCCCTACCCTCATGGTAGCTGTTGACTTGTCTAGCTATGGGTGTATCGTTTTTCTTCCTTATGTCATTTTTATGCTCACCCACCCTTCTGCGTAGCTCACGAAATGTCTTGCCTATATATTGTTTACCGCACCAACACAGAATCCTGTAGATCACCCCCTTAGTTTTGCAGGTTATAAAGGACCTGATCTCAAAGGTCCTATCATTCCCTACACTACTGAACACCTTTCCTTCCTCAATAAACCTACGGTTGACACAGTTCTGACATCTGAAACAACCCTTGACTTTGCTGTTAAGCCAAGCAGATTGATTATCACAGAAATGACTATGCACCAATCTGTCTCTAAGTGATCTCGCTTTGCGAAAATTAACAGATGGATAGTCAGATAGCTGTTTATCAAGCACAGGGTCCATTTTCAGAATAGGCCACAATTTGGTCAAAGTCTGCCTTAGTTCAGTTGCACCGTTGGAAAATGTCGTAATAAACCTCAAAGTGCTTATTTTGTCCTCCCGCTCATGCCTGGGATTAAGCACATTAGCATGATCCAGCTTTGTCACAGAATCATAAGCATTCCTAATAACCGTTTTGGGATAGCCCCTCTCGCTTAATCTTTCCATTAGGTCCAGGGAATGCGCCCTAAAACCAGATTCCTCAGAGCAATTACGTCTCATCCTAACAAATTGACTCTTAGGGATACCCCTTTTTTGGGACTTGGGATGAGCACTTTCCCATCGCAGAAGGGAATTTGAAGCAGTTTGCTTCCTAAAAGTGCTTGTCATAAGACGACCATCCTCCCCTTTCTCAACCATGATGTCCAAAAAAGCCAATCTCTCACTGCTGATCTCATAGGTGAAATGGAGGCCAAACTCGTTGTGGTTGAGGGTATCGACGAATTCCAAAAAACCGGACTCAGGTCCCTTCCAGATCACAAAAATATCATCGATATACCTCAACCACAACACAACATCCTCAGTGTCCAGATGACCTCGAAAAACGACGGTTTCCTCCCACCAGCCCAGGAGCAAGTTGGCATACGATGGGGCACAACAACTACCTATCGCAGTGCCCCTGCGATTCTGTAGTGCCGAATGGCCTCAATGAGCAGCTGTCCTTCCTTCCCTTTTTAGATGCACCGTAGTGTAGGGTGCACTTAGGAGGGACAGACTACGCTGAGTGGGGGCGCCACTGGCGTAGGTTTCTAGGGTGTTGACCTCCACAGGCCAGGCAGGGTCAGCCTGCTAGAATAGGGATGGTTGTAGTATGCACTTAGTTTTCTTTCTTTTTTCCTTTCTTTTTTCTTTGCTCTCTATTGTTATCCTGCAGTGTTAGCCCTATGTGTGTCATCCTTAGCCTTCTGGGGTTTGACCTTTGATGCTTATACTCTGATTGGCACCTGTTACACGATATCTCCTTGTACAAATGTGTGTACCACACAATGGAGTTTATTTAAATGCAAATTTTATTAAACATATTAAAAAGAGGGACGAAACATCACAGACACCATGTCTATCCCAAATGTAACATTAAGTAATCAGCGGACAAAAAGGAATAACCTCACAATGTGGGGATCAGGACAAGAGTAATAATATGATGCACTTATGAGGTTATTCCTTTTTGTCCGCTGATTACTTAATGTTACATTTGGGATAGACATGGTGTCTGTGATGTTTCGTCCCTCTTTTTAATATGTTTAATAAAATTTGCATTTAAATAAACTCCATTGTGTGGTACACACATTTGTAAAAGAAAATTTGGGAGTTCTATAACGATGGGTTTACAGGGGGTTACTATTTTGTGACTGTTCTGATTATTGAGCCCCCGCCTCCTATGAAAACTATGTTAATACGATATCTCCTTGGTAGTGTTGTTTGCCCCTCCGCTCATGCCGTATTTATTTGGTGTGGTCCCCTTTTTTCTGTTTTCGAGTCCGGTTCGAGATGATGCCCGGCTTTACTGTGGAGCTGGTGTTTGATTATATGGGGTGTTCCTGCGATTGTGTAGGCCTTTCTTACCTATATGGGCGCTATGGGTCTTGTACCCTGATGCCGCCGTTATACTGTGTAGACGCCTGGCTAGGGCTTGTGTAACATTACCGGGTGTACTTCCGGTTCTGTTTTCCATATCATAGCTTGCGTTCCAGGCTTGTTTTGATGACGCAGGCGGCGCATCCTTAGTTATGCGGCTGCTGCCTGTTACCATCGTGACGTGTTGACTTCCGGCATAGTGCATGCTGGGTTGACACGTCACGATGTATGGTGGACTTACTGCGCATGCGCGGTCACTATAAATAAGTGCGGTTTTCAATTAGCCGGCGCGGCACACACAGCTTGGTATTCATCCATGCTGGATTAATCTGGTAAGTGGGCTGGATCTTGGTTGCTTACGTATACATGTTTTTTCTGGGATGGTTTGTAATTTGACTGTTTTTTCTACAGTCCGTCCATGGGGCATTTGCTTGACTATCAGTCTTGATGTGGTTACTGATATGATATTGATCGTCCTATGAAGACTCCCCTGAAGATTAATGTATGAAACGCGTCGGGAGGTCATACACTATGGTTTTCTCTTTTGAGCCAACGAATGGTATTTATGCAGGCCTTGTGATGGGTCACCTATGATTGAGCTCTTTCATGTTTCTTTATTTATATGCCTCTGGAAGGACGGTAAGACTGTTTCCCTATTTTTATTCACTGTTGCAGCAAGTCTGAGGTGGCAACTGTGCATGCTGTGTCTTGTTGAATGCAGATCCTTTGTGTGACATGCTTTCACACTTACTGCATTTTTGTGCCTGGTGTTCATTTTAAGGCTATATTCTCTGTGGCCCAAATGCACTTCTTTTATTCTTTTATATTGGCAGTCCATTTTTTAATGAATATCTAATAAAAGCTATGTTTTAGGAGTTTTTTCTCTGGCTTTTTGCCCCCCGTTGCTATTTACTGCTCTTCAATTAAGGGGTTTTTTGAAGGTAATTGCTGTTTTTCTTGGCTGGTGCCGATAAATGGCAGGTTTTCTTTCCTCTGACCTTGATACCAGACAGTGGGCCAATGAGGCTAGGGAGGTCTTTTCGGACAGGACTTTAATTCTTAAAAAATATACACCCACGCTGAATGGGGCCTTCAAGGACCTCACCAAAGTGTATAAGGAAAGGATCATTTCGTGGTGGGAGGTTCAGACCTTGGAGAACTATCTGAAGGAGAAGATAGTGCCACGCCACCTAAGGATTACCCTGCAGCGGGGTTTAGATATAAGAACGCTGAGTTTTTCACTAAATGGGAAATGGAGGTTACTGAGAGCTCCCTCAAACTTATGAAACTGCTGCTTGATGAGGAGAGGAAAAATTTGATCAGCCTTGAGGAATCCCTGAAAGAAAATATTGAGATTACTAAGAAATTTTCTTGGGAGGCGGAGTTTCAAACCAAGAAACTAGCCCTTCAAGGGGTTATTGAGAAGTTTCAGTACAAACTTAAGGAAAGAAAACATAGATTCTATGTCAGAGATCTACAGGACTTCAAGGACAATAGAGTCTATGTTTTCACTAATAACCGTGGGGTGAGATCGAATGAAACTGATATCTCATCCACGGACGCAGAATTATCTGATAACGAGGCTGGTAGCAATTTTCGTCCGCAACAGCGTTTCAAGAAGTCTGGTGGTAGAGGGAGATCTGGGGGGAGAGGAGCAGCACAGGCCACAGGAAGGGGCGGTTTTTTAGACAGTCAGTATTTCCTGAGAAGCAAAAATCATCATTATCCGCCAGTATGATGGCCCCACAGATTATTAACTTGTCCTCCAAGAATTTGAATGAGGTTGAGTTGAGAGTCTTAAACAAAGGACTCTCATTTGCACCTACTACTAATTTTGAGGAATTCAGAGCTATAAAAGACTTACACCTTTTCGCCAGACTCCTGAAATGGAAAATCTTTCATGGGAGGGAAGCAGAGAAATCTGCTAATGAGCTGGGTATTCCTGAAGATCTGTTACAGGATGTACGTCTTTTATACCATCTGGATGACAGAAATCCTAATGATTGGGGTGAAGGCCCTTTCACCAGCCTTAAAAACAAAAGCAGCAGAATGCCTCCCAATACCTCTACGGTAGATGTAATGGACGTTTTCGTTAATCTGGTAACAGAAGAAATACAAAGAGGTTGTAAGTCTTGGGGTACACAGTTTAATCTTACTAAGGCTGAGATGGATAGCCTTCGGGCTTTGGAACTGGACTCCAGTATCACCATTAAGCCCTCCGACAAAGGGGGTAATGTGGTGATACTGGACTCCCAGGCCTATAAGACTATCTGTATGGACATACTGAATGATGAGGATTGCTACACTCGCCTCACTTTCAATCCCATTCTAGTTTTTAAGGATGAATTGAAGACTCTTTTGGTGGAAGAGTTGAATAATGGCACTATTGATAAAAATGAATACGATTATCTCCTTCCCTCTTTTGCTGTTTTGGCGACGTTCTATACTTTGTCCAAAATACATAAGGGGCTGTCCCCTCTAAAGAGTCGCCCCATTGTGTCAGGGGTGGGTAGACTCACCGAGAAATTAAGTGTCTATGTGGATAAGATCTTACGACCGTTTGTCATCTCTTTAAATTCATATCTGGGTGACACAACGGATTTTTTGAAGAGAATTGCTGACATTTTTTTAGAGGAGGGGATGCTATTGTGCAGTATCGATGTTGAAGCCCTCTATTCATCAATCCCCCATGACACTGGTTTAGAGGCTACAAAATATTATCTTAACTCAAGGGGTAGCTATCTCGCTGGACACAGTGACTTTTTACTCAGGGCACTACGTTTCTGTTTGACTAAGAATGTTTTTGTTTTCGACGGTAAGTACTTCCACCAGCGCAGGGGCACTGCGATGGGGAGTTGTTGTGCCCCATCGTATGCCAACTTGCTCCTGGGCTGGTGGGAGGAAACCGTCGTTTTTGGAGGTCATCTGGACACTGAGGATGTTGTGTTGTGGTTGAGGTATATCGATGATATTTTTGTGATCTGGAAGGGACCTGAGTCCGGTTTTTTGGAATTCGTCAATACCCTTAACCACAACGAGTTTGGCCTCCGTTTCACCTATGAGATCAGCAGTGAGAGATTGACTTTTTTGGACATCATGGTTGAGAAAGGGGAGGATGGTCGTCTTATGACAAGCACTTTTAGGAAGCAAACTGCTTCAAATTCCCTTCTACGATGGGAAAGTGCTCATCCCAAGTCCCAAAAAAGGGGTATCCCTAAGAGTCAATTTGTTAGGATGAGACGTAATTGCTCTGAGATATCTGGTTTTAGGGCGCAATCCCTGGACCTGATGGAAAGATTAAGCGAGAGGGGCTATCCCAAAAGGGTTATAAGGAATGCTTATGATTCTGTGGCAAAGATGGATAGTGCTAATGTGCTTAATCACAGGCATGAGCGGGAGGACAAAATAAGCACTTTGAGGTTTATTACGACATTTTCCAACGGTGCAACTGAACTAAGGCAGACTTTGACCAAATTTTGGCCTATTCTGAAAATGGACCCTGTGCTTGATAAACAGCTATCTGACTATCCATCTGTTACTTTCCGCAAAGCGAGATCACTTAGAGACAGATTGGTGCATAGTCATTTCTGTGATAATCAATCTGCTTGGCTTAACAGCAAAGTCAAGGGTTGTTTCAGATGTCAGAACTGTGTCAACTGTAGGTTTATTGAGGAAGGAAAGGTGTTCAGTAGTGTAGGGAATGATAGGACCTTTGAGATCAGGTCCTTTATAACCTGCAAAACTAAGGGGGTGATCTACAGGATTCTGTGTTGGTGCGGTAAACAATATATAGGCAAGACATTTCGTGAGCTACGCAGAAGGGTGGGTAAGCATAAAAATGACATAAGGAAGAAAAATGATACACCCATAGCTAGACATGTCAACAGCTACCATGAGGGAAGGGAGGATGCCATCAGGGTTATGGGCATTGACCATATCAAGCCCTCTATCAGAGGAGGAAACTGGGATAACTTATTGCTGCAGAAGGAGTGTTTTTGGATTTATGTTTTGAATACTGTAGTGCCGAATGGCCTCAATGAGCAGCTGTCCTTCCTTCCCTTTTTAGATGCACCTTAGTGTAGGGTGCACTTAGGAGGGACAAACTACGCTGAGTGGGGGTGCCACTGGCGTAGGTTTCTAGGGTGCCGACCTCCACAGGTCAGGCAGGGTCAGCCTGCTAGAATAGGGATGGTTGTAGTATGCACTTAGGTTTCTTTCTTTTTTCCTTTCTTTTTTTCTTTGCTCTCTATTGTTATCCTGCAGTGTTAGCCCTATGTGTGTCATCCTTATCCTTCTGGGGTTTGATCTTTGATGCTTATACTCTGATTGGCACCTGTTACACGATGTCTCCTCGGTAGTGTTGTTTGCCCCTCCGCTCATGCCGTATTTATTTGGTGTGGTCCCCTTTTTTCTGTTTTTGAGTCCGGTTCGAGATGATGCCCGGCTTTACTGTGGAGCTGGTGTTTGGTTATATGGGGTGTTCCTGCGATTGTGTAGGCCTTTCTTACCTATATGGGCGCTATGGGTCTTGTACCCTGATGCCGCCGTTATACTGTGTAAACGCCTGGCTAGGGCTTGTGTAACATTACCGGGTGTACTTCCGGTTCGGTTTTCCATATCATAGCTTGCGTACCAGGCTTGTTTCGATGACGCCGGCGGCGCATCCTTGGTGATGCGGCTGCTGCCTGTTACCATCGTGACGTGTTGACTTCCGGCATAGTGCATGCTGGGTTGACACGTCACGATGTATGGTGGACTTACTGCGCATGCGCGGTCGCTATAAATAAGTGCGGTTTTCAATTAGCCGGCGCGGCACACACAGCTTGGCGTTCATCCATGCTGGATTAATCTGGTAAGTGGGCTGGATCTTGGTTGCTTACGTATACATGTTTTTTCTGGGATGGTTTGTAATTTGACTGTTTTTTCTACAGTCCGTCCTTGGGGCATTTGCTTGACTATCAGTCTTGATGTGATTACTGATATGATATTGATCGTCCTATGAAGACTCCCCTGAAGATTAATGTATGAAACGCATCGGGAGGTCATACACTATGGTTTTCTCTTTTGAGCCAACGAATGGTATTTATGCAGGCCTTGTGATGGATCACCTATGATTGAGCTCTTTCCTGTTTCTTTATTTACATGCCTCTGGAAGCACGGTAAGACTGTTTCCCTATTTTTATTCACTGTTGCAGCAAGTCTGAGGTGGCAACTGTGCATGCTGTGTCTTGTTGAATGCAGATCCTTTGTGTGACTTGCTTTCACACTTACTGCATTTTTGTGCCTGGTGTTCATTTTAAGGCTATATTCTCTGTGGCCCAAATGCACATCTTTTATTCTTTTATAGTGGCAGTCCACTTTTTAATGAATATCTAATAAAAGCTATGTTTTAGGAGTTTTTTCTCTGGCTTTTTGCCCCCCGTTGCTATTTACTGCTCTTCAATTAAGGGAGTTTTTGAAGGTAATTGCTGTTTTTCGTTACAATTAAAGAAACTAGTAAGGTTTCAAATAAAAAAGGGATACAATTATCGAGCACTCGTAAGAAACATAATAAAGTGTGAATTATACCAAGCAAAGGATATACAATACTTCATATATATATATATATATATATATATATATATATACTATAGTCATGTCTCTAGACAATTATGTGTGTTTTAAATTATCAAATTATTAAAAAAAGTCTATAATTTTAAAGAAATTAAATAGCTTTTTTTTGTCATTTTTTTGTTACAAGATACGAAGAAAAGACAAGTATAAAAAAGCCCTGTATCCCAATCTTGAAATTATGGTGTTCCTATACTGTAAAGGGCATCTATAACTCAATTGGGGAGGCATCCTTCATTTATTGGCCTGTACAGATGAAGGTAGCGCCAAATTAATCATGTTGGGTCCACATCCATGACACTAATATTATTTATCTTACATCTAGTGTGTCTCCTCTTACTTGAACATTATATTGATGGTTCTGCATATATTTTATTGCGATCTTTCCAGCATATGATTGGATCTCAGGCACTCTTGTTTGCACTTTGACTTATTTGTACTTTATTTTGATCCCTTGGATTCATTATTATTGGTTGTATTTGGAGCATAGCACTGTCTATGGGGATCATGGTGTCACTAGGATTACAGTATTGTTATCCATTATGAATATTAATCACACATCTATAATAGTCACATTCTGTACTAGTATTTTTGTGGTGCCATCTGGTTGGCAGAAATCACAGAATGTGGTGTTAAATAGCATCATATATTATTCCACTACATATATAATTATTATGGAGCTATTGGGATTGTAGCGATTTTGCCCAGTTGGATCAGTGCGGATATTTCATATAATTAATTGAATTTTCTATTTATTTGATTATATATAATTATATATTTATTTATTTATGTATTTATTTATTGGGATTGAGCTATAATGAGAAATGACACAGGGAAGGTCACCTTCTGTATGATTAATCTAATCACATGCATTGCTCAGGTATGATTTAGGGCCATTCTTCCACACAGACACTATTTAAATTCTGAAGGTCCTGTTTACTCCTTCTATGAACTCTTTAGCTCCTTCCATAAATGTTCTATTGAATTCAGCTCCGGTGATCGGATCGGCCATTCTAGCAGCTTTATTCTCTTTTCTGAAACCAATTGGGAGTTTTCTTGGCTGTGTGTTTGGGATAATTGTCATCATCTTCATCCTTGTAGATGGAAGCACATTTTTTATCAAAAATGTTTCCGTACATTTGTCCATTTTATCCTTCCAATTTAACAAAAGGAAATACCATTGTGGGTAGAGTATTTTGTTGGACTAATAGAAGACCTCACACCCTTATTAAAATACAAATTTTATTACAATAATCTTATAATATTCCCAATATACACAATAACAATACAAAAACAAATGACAGAGGGGTCAGGTAAATCCTAATAGGAATGGTAAATGAAATAGAGCAAAGGGACGGGGCGGGGGGGCCTGGTGACCTTAGATAGAAAAAATGTCCCTACCTATCAACGGAGGGTATGACACCTTAAGGTTATGGGCTAAAAAAGGAAGATAACCAAATGGGGAAGGGAGGTACATCCCAAAATAATTAGGGTATCACGAGATATAGAAAGGTATGTATATTTAAACTGTTTAAAATTAATGAGGTTAAATTAATACCCCTTGGTATTAGTATCAGGTATTAGCATCATGAGATATAGAAAGGTAGGTATACTTTAATATTTCAAATTGATGGGGTTAGAATTACTTACGATTCCTGACCCAAAAGATATGAAATACAACCAATGAATGCAGGATGGTATAAAAATCACAAGGTTCTGCACAGTTTTGCTCATGTGGTATACATTAATATGTCACACAATAAGATGTCACTCAAAACCACCATAATCCTGATGCAATCATGACAGGATTATTTGCAATCGGCGGAGAAATTGCTACCACCCAATAAACTGTTATCCTAGGTATATGTGCCAATAGCCTTTGTCACAGATGGTATTAGACAATGGCATAGGATAACAAAAGAAGAAAAACAGATGATCAACTTCCCTGAAAAAAGCAGGTCTTCATCCTTGCCTGGCCTCAACGTGTTTCTCCTTTTCCATGAAAGGTTCCTCCGGAGGCTTGGGGAGACGGCAGCGAATCCTGTATGGTGGTGATCCATGGCTTGTAAGTAGGCCTGCTTATTATACGAAGTTTGTCAGTGCCAAATGCTGATAAACGACCCCCCCACATCATGATGTTCACCACCTCTAAACTTCAGTGTTGGTATCGTGTTTTTGGGGTGACAAGTAGAGTTGAGCGCGGTTCGTGGTTCGTGGTTCTCCAGTTCTAGGCTCGAGTGATTTTGGGGCATGTTCTAGATCGAACTAGAACTCGAGCTTTTTGCAAAAGCTCGATAGTTCTAGAAACGTTCGAGAACGGTTCTAGCAGCCAAAAAACAGCTAAATCTTAGCTTGGTTTCTGCTGTAATAGTGTAAGTCACTCTGTGAATCAAACTATTATCACATTTCAGTGTATAGTGTGCGTGAACAGCGCCTTCAGATCACTGCTGTTTCTATAATGGCGATCGCCATTTTTTTTTTTTTTTCTTGTCTTCCTTCCCTAAGCGCGCGCGTCTTGTGGGGCTGGCCAGCATGTCAGCCAATCACAGACACACACACACCTAAGTGGACTTTGAGGCAGAGAAGCAACGGCATGTGTGATAGGATCTGCATGTCACATGTCCCTGCATTATAAAACCGGACATTTTCTTCACGATCGCCATTATCTGCCTTCTGCGTCTTTGGTGTCAGACATCACTGTCGCAGTTCCGTCCTTTGTCCTATCGCCGATACAGCTGTATGCGCTGCATACACAGCGTTAGACAGCTTAGGGAGAGCACATTCTAGCAGTCCTTTTAAGGGCTCGTACCGGCAGGGTCAGAGAGCCATAGGTGACAGGTCCTGCAAACAGCAACAGCGTCTGTGTAGCCCAGGTCAGGGATTTCCTCCCTGCATTTCACCATTAGGAGGGAATAGAAAGGCAGGCTTCCATTCCTCTACCCAGAGCACCACAATCCTGCCACTGTACCCTCTTGTCCTCTGCACACTCCAACTCATTCTAAGTAAGCCATTATACTAGCAAACACTCAGTGTACCTAGTGGCATCCTATCTGTGGCTATTGGACTTTGCTATAGTCCCACTAGTGCAAAGACATTTGCAGAGCACATCTGCCTGCATTGCACACTCCAAGTTTTTTAAACTAAGCAATTTTACTAGCAAACACTCAGTGTACCTAGTGGCATCCTATACGTGGCTATTGGACTTTGCTATAGTCCCACTAGTGCAAAGACATTAGCAGAGCACATCTGCCTGCATTGCACACTCCAAGTTTTTTAAACTCAGCCATTATACTAGCAAACACTCAGTGTACCTAGTGGCATCCTATACGTGGCTATTGGACTTTGCTATAGTCCCACTAGGGCCAAGACATTTGCAGAGCGCATCTGCCTGCGTTGCACACTCCAACAAATTATAACGAAACCATTATACTAGCAAACACTCAGTGTACCTAGTGGCATCCTATACGTGGCTATTGGACTTTGCTATAGTCCCACTAGTGCCAAGACATTTGCAGCACGTCTGCCTGCGTTGCACACTCCAACGAATTATAACTAAGCCATTATACTAGCACACACTCAGTGTACCTAGTGGCATCCTATACGTGGCTATTGGACTTTGCTATAGTCCCACTAGTGCAAAGACATTAGCAGAGCACATCTGCCTGCATTGCACACTCCAAGTTTTTTAAACTCAGCCATTATACTAGCAAACACTCAGTGTACCTAGTGGCATCCTATACGTGGCTATTGGACTTTGCTATAGTCCCACTAGTGCCAAGACATTTGCAGAGCGCATCTGCCTGCGTTGCACACTCCAACTAATTATAACGAAGCCATTATACTAGCAAACACTCAGTGTACCTAGTGGCATCCTATACGTGGCTATTGGACTTTGCTATAGTCCCACTAGTGCCAAGACATTTGCAGAGCGCATCTGCCTGCGTTGCACACTCCAACTCATTATAACTAAGCCATTATACTAGCAAACACTCAGTGTACCTAGTGGCATCCTATACGTGGCTATTGGACTTTGCTATAGTCCCACTAGTGCCAAGACATTTGCAGAGCGCATCTGCCTGCGTTGCACACTCCAACTCATTATAACTAAGCCATTATACTAGCAAACACTCAGTGTACCTAGTGGCATCCTATACGTGGCTATTGGACTTTGCTATAGTCCCACTAGGGCCAAGACATTTGCAGAGCGCATCTGCCTGCGTTGCACACTCCAACTAATTATAACGAAGCCATTATACTAGCAAACACTCAGTGTACCTAGTGGCATCCTATACGTGGCTATTGGACTTTGCTATAGTCCCACTAGTGCCAAGACATTTGCAGAGCGCATCTGCCTGTGTTGCACACTCCAACTAATTATAACGAAGCCATTATACTAGCACACACTCAGTGTACCTAGTGGCATCCTATACGTGGCTATTGGACTTTGCTATAGTCCCACTAGTGCCAAGACATTTGCAGAGCACATCTGCCTGCATTGCACACTCCAAGTTTTTTAAACTCAGCCATTATACTAGCAAACAGTCAGTGTACCTAGTGGCATCCTAAACGTGGCTATTGTACTTTTGTCAATTCACAGTATTGGAACGTTATTTGCAGCACGTCTGCCTGCATTGCACACTCTAACTTTTTTAAACTCAGCCATTATACTAGCAAACACTCACTGTACCTAGTGGCATCCTAAACGTGGCTATTGTACTTTTGTCAATTCACAGTATTGGAACGTTATTTGCAGCACGTCTGCCTGCATTGCACACTCTAACTTTTTTAAACTCAGCCATTATACTAGCAAACACTCACTGTACCTAGTTGTATCCTAAACGTGGCTATTGTACTTTTGTCAATTCACAGTATTGGAACGTTATTTGCAGCACGTCTGCCTGCATTGCACACTCTAACTTTTTTAAACTCAGCCATTATACTACCAAACAGTCAGTGTACCTAGTGGCATCCTAAACGTGGCTATTGTACTTTTGTCAATTCACAGTATTGGAACGTTATTTGCAGCACGTCTGCCTGCATTGCACACTCTAACTTTTTTAAACTCAGCCATTATACTACCAAACAGTCAGTGTACCTAGTGGCATCCTAAACGTGGCTATTGTACTTTTGTCAATTCACAGTATTGGAACGTTATTTGCAGCACGTCTGCCTGCATTGCACACTCTAACTTTTTTAAACTCAGCCATTATACTAGCAAACAGTCAGTGTACCTAGTGGCATCCTAAACGTGGCTATTGTACTTTTGTCAATTCACAGTATTGGAACGTTATTTGCAGCACGTCTGCCTGCATTGCACACTCTAACTTTTTTAAACTCAGCCATTATACTAGCAAACAGTCAGTGTACCTAGTGGCATCCTAAACGTGGCTATTGTACTTTTGTCAATTCACAGTATTGGAACGTTATTTGCAGCACGTCTGCCTGCATTGCACACTCTAACTTTTTTAAACTCAGCCATTATACTACCAAACAGTCAGTGTACCTAGTGGCATCCTATACGTGGCTATTGGACTTTGCTATAGTCCCACTAGTGCCAAGACATTTGCAGAGCGCATCTGCCTGCGTTGCACACTCCAACTAATTATAACGAAGCCATTATACTAGCAAACACTCACTGTACCTAGTTGTATCCTAAACGTGGCTATTGTACTTTTGTCAATTCACAGTATTGGAACGTTATTTGCAGCACGTCTGCCTGCATTGCACACTCTATCTTTTTTAAACTCATCCATTATACTAGCAAACACACAGTGTACCTAGTGGCATCCTATACGTGGCTATTGGACTTTGCTATAGTCCCACTAGTGCCAAGACATTTGCAGAGCGCATCTGCCTGCGTTGCACACTCCAACAAATTATAACGAAGCCATTATACTAGCACACACTCAGTGTACCTAGTGGCATCCTATACGTGGCTATTGGACTTTGCTATAGTCCCACTAGTGCAAAGACATTTGCATAGCACGTCTGCCTGCATTGCACACTACAACTTTTTTAAACTAAGCAATTTTACTAGCAAACACTCACTGTACCTAGTTGTATCCTAAACGTGGCTATTGTACTTTTGTCAATTCACACTACTGCAAATCTATGTGCAGCACCTCTGCATGACAACCTCGTGCTCTGTTTTTAATAAGCTATAATGATAGCACAAAATACTGCCATTTTGTGGCATCATAGAACTGGCTGTTGTATTCCATTAGTGCCCCACTGGTGACAAGCTATTTCTAGCACCTCTACATCACACCCTCATGCACATTTTGCTACGCTAATGTTATAGCAAACTCATGGAATTCATTGCTGCATTTCATAATTCGGAGGGATAGAAAGTCAGGCTTCCTTTAGCTTTTCCTTCTGTTCATAGACAGCATCTCCAAGACAAATTTCCCCTCCACGTCTAAGTGTGGAGAGGCAGCTAGTGCGCATGCGTGTGCCGATGTACCCCAGCTGCAGCATAATTACAGTGTTTCGCCTAGTGAGTATGCTCAGCCTGACTGTGCCATTCCTGACGCTAAGTTTTCATTTCGGGATACAGCGCATGCTCCCACACTAAGTGTGAAAAGCCTCTTTGCACAGGTGCTTGCATTCCGTGCCGGGTCTAAGTCCTGTTTTGGGCATAGACACCATGCTAAAGCTGATAGTCTTTTTTCAGAGACTGTATTTCATGCTACTGAGCATGCTCAGGCACTTCCTGCATCAGAGACTAGGTCCGGTAATGAACTCTTTGGCCCTGGCCCTGATGTGGGGGTCCCATATAGACCACAGGGCATCAGGTGTCCTCCCAAATGGCTTGCAGAGGCCCACACCTATGACTTGTCACCGCATTATTGATGCTCAGACGATGACTGGTGAGGTGTTTGGGTCATGGCAGCCATGAGGTCATCATTGAAGTTGCGTTTCCAAATAGGACGCTAGTTATGCCACTCATGACGTGTCACTCTACTTTTGTCTCCAGGAGGTGCATTGTGGTTCACCCTGGTTTGGGGCAGACCCAGGTTATAAAAGGGGCTGGAGCCAACAAGGAGGTGCGCAGTCTTCTATTATGCTCCGAAAGAGCACACCTCCATGTGTTGAACCCATTGCGGCTTTAGGCCAGAGGTAGGCAGGGATCGGGTGGTGGATGCAGGCCACCACCACAGTTGGTAACGCAGAACGGTTAAGACCAGCTCCTGTCCTAACAGTCCTGCTTGTGCAGCCCAGTGGCATTAACAGGCCTGCTGCTGCTGATGCGCCTGCTGTCCACAGGTGTGGCCCCTACGCACACGGTCAGCGTACTCAATGGCCCCTGTGTTGTTAACAGGGAGTTCCTGGGCTGGGTGGGCATGTGGACCCTGTGACGCTAACAGGGCTCACAGTCTCCAGATCCGAATGGCGTCTAACTCGGTTCAGGCTACTATTAGTTTCATAGCCACACAGCTCTGTATCCTCCACCAAACCTTCAAGTTGCCAACCTCTCCTTTTCCAACTGGGAGCACGGTGGACACTGACTGCTGATGGGGATATATACCTTTCTCTTTCTTTTCTTATTAATTTTCGTTATATAGCGGTCACAGATTATATACCACTTTATCCAAATCTGCCAGTCCCACTGTAACAGATGTTGTTTCTTCAGCAAATGTTACAGTTGCTTAACCACCAAATCCACGGACCAAAACTTTTTTCCCCTTTCCAACACACCTGTTCCCCTTTCCAACAGCATCTGTCCTTTTTCAACTCATTTTGGGATATGACCAAAAGTGCAACTGTGCAGGGACACCGTACTCAACGCCATCTCAGCACAGCAGCCATCCCTCGGTCCCTCCGATGTGGACAAGTAAAAGACCATTTCCTCCTATCCATGACAAAGCGTTGAGATTCACTCTGTGCAGCACTGGTGTTTAGTGGACAAGTAGATCTAAGACTGCGTACCACATTCTGCAGATACTCCTGTATACGTGCGTCTATTTCTATGGCAGGAATTAGTTCGCCAAATTTTGTCTTGTACCGGGGATCTAACAGTGTGGCAACCCAGTATTCAGGATTAGTTCAAATTCATACAATCCGAGGGTCATGTAGGTAGTGCAGCAAGAAGGCGCTCATGTGTCTTGTGCATCCAGGAGGACCAAGTCCTTGGTGTGTTGGTGGCAGAGAGGTGAGAATCGTGCATCCTTCCTCTGCCCTCTACCCACAACCTCGCACAACCGAAATGTGAGCAAGCTCTCACTCATCTGCTGAGTCTTCCATGCCCATCGCCAGTTCGTCCTCCATTTCTTCATGGGCTCCTGCACTTTCATCAACACTTTTTGCTGATACTATGCGCCCTTGTTAATCCCTCTCCCTCACCATGAATGCCGCATAGGTGCCGCTGACCATCTGGACCTCGTAGATCTTGTTATCCCTTCCGCATATGACTCCTCCTGTACTTCCTCCCCTTCCTCTTGTCCCAACACCTGACTCAGAATAATAATTACAGTGTGCTCCATCATGTAGATGACCAGAATTGTCACGCTGAGAATGACATTGCCAGTGCTAAACATCTTCGGCGACATTTCAAAACTGTGTAGCAGGGTGCATAGGTCCTTGATCTGACACCACTCCAGCAGCGTGATCTGCACCACCTCTGGATCAAGTTATCCCAGGCTATATGTCTTACCGTATTTCAGCAGGGCTCTGCGGTGCTGCCACACACGCTGCAACATGTGCAGATTCCAATTCCTGCGTGTCGAAACATCGCATTTACGGCGTTTAACTGCCAGACCCTAAGACTTCCGGAGTGATGAAAGTTGTTGAGCTGCTGTGTGCGCACGATGGAAGTGAGCACATAGCGAGCGTGCCCACTGCACAAGGCCATGTAGGCCGTGATGGTGTTTTAAAAATTGCTGGCGAATTCGGTTCAACACGTGAGCCCTAAAAGGCACGTGTGTCACATTGCCCTGAGGATGGCCCGCAGCCAGGTTTGCATCATTGCCGCACACGGCTGTTAAGTCACCAACGTAGTCCGCTCCGTCAATTTGTACTCCGGTTGCCAGGTGACAACGTGTTCCTTTCATGAATAGTGCTGATGATGTGAGAGTAGTCGATGCCAGCGGCGCAGGTGGACGCAGGTTATGCTCACCCACTGGGCTGCATTACCTTGACAGATGCAGAATCTCTGGCTGAATGTAGCTGGTGGGTATCTCACAGATGAAATACCATCATTCAGCTACAACCAATGGGAAGACACCACACCCTTTTTTATGCCCATCCTGTCTGCAGACCACTGCCAGACATAGCTATGAACCTCTGGTTAATTTTACCCCCAGTTCAGTTTTATGATTTTGTGTGCTTGTTACCTGACTACTTTTCCTGCTTGCTGTTTATGTACCTTGTTGGCCGATCCGCATTTCAACTCTGCTTGTTTTCTGATTCTTTCCTGGCCGTCCCATTCTGTTCCTGTTCCTCAATTAATGTTTTGACCCTGCCTGACTACTATTCTCTGTAATAGCGGTGTGACTCACATTTCCCATACATTTCAAAGTAAAGCTTTGACCGCCTGATGGCATTGAGCTCTGCTGCCAGCATAGTAAGGAGGTGTGTGGTAGTCCTTGTGCGCAGTTGCAAGGAAGGGTGGCCTGACCACACAGGGTTTGCGCCAAGGTAGAGGACCCACACGAGGTTGAAGAGGCAGAAGCAGTGTATTAACTTCTACATACAGAACAAGGATTGAAACAACTCGTGGGGACGGCAAGACTTGTACAGCAGACCCTTCTCCATCTCTCACCATAGTTTGCCAGTGCCCAGTCAGTGACATGTAATGACCCTGTCTATGCTTACTGGTCCAAGTATCTGTGTTGAAATGCACCCTGTCGCACACAGATTTTCTCAAGGAAGTGGTGATGTTGTGTGCGACATGCTGGTGTAGTGCGGGCATGCTTTTCTTGGAGAAGCAGTGGTGATTGGGCATGTGGTACTGGGGCACAGCGACAGACATAAGGTCTGTAAAATCCTGTGTGTCCACTACGCGTAAAGGCAGCATTTCGGTAGCCAACAGCTTACAGAGGGATAGAGTCAACCACTTAGCTTTGTCATGGGTCGCAGTAAGTGGCCTTTTATTTGACCACATCTGAGGGAAAGAGATCTGGCTGCTGTCTGTAGACGGTGTTGAGTAGGGTGTCCCTGGAAAAATGCAGGTTTGTGAGAAAAGTGCAGGCGGAGACATGATGTTGCCTTCATCTTGCCTTCAGATCTGTTCATCTTGTATCATTTTTAAAAAACACATCAAGCAAGGGTTACTCCAAGCGGAGTCTACCTTTTTTCCCAACATTGGGCACACAGACACCCCATCAGTGACAGCACTTGTGCCCTAGTTGCAAACAGGATGTTTTGATTTGCATCAAGCACATTCCAAATCCACAAGCATTTACTCTCCCCAGGATGACACAGGGGTAGTAAATTCCTTCTGGATCCATGACTTGTTCATTTTGATGAACGTCAGTGTGTCCACATTGTCACTGGACAGACGCGTGCGCTTATCTGTCAGCACACACCCAGCAGCACTGAAGAAGACACGTTCAGAGACAACGCTGGCAGCTGCACACGACAAAATCTCCAAGGCGTAACTGGAGAGCTCTGTCAATTTTTCTAGATTTGAAGCCCAAAAGGAGCAAGGCTCCATTTGCAAAGTCATTGCATCGATGTTCATTTGGAGATACTCCTGTATCATCCTCTCCATCCGTTGACTATGTGTCAGACTTGTTGTCTCTGGTGGCCTTGCAAAGGAGGGTCTAAAAAAATTATGAAAATATTCCATAAAATTGCTGTTACCAGCACCAGATACGGTCCTACTGGTACGGGTAGACTGTTGAAGATGACGATGCCGTCCCATGTTTATCAAGTTACAACTGGGAGAATCACTCCCTTCACCTGCACGGTTGTTTGGTGTAAAAGCCGAGCTAAGATCGAGTAACAGCTTATGCTGATACTCCAGCATACGTGCGTCCCTTTCTATGGGTGGAATTATGTCACAAAATTTGGACTTGTCCCGGGGATCTAATAGTGTGGCAAGCCAGTAGTCATCATCACTTCTAATTTTGACAATCCGAGGGTCATGTTGGAGGTAGTGCAACAAGAAGGCACTCATGTGTCTTGCGCAGCCATGCGGACCAAGTCCACGCTGTGTTTGTGGCATAGAGGTGCTAACCGTTCTTTCTTCCTCTGACATCTCCCCCCAACCTCTTTCAACTGAATTTTGACCAAGGTCTCCCTCATCCGCTGAGTCTTCCATGTCCATGGACAGTTCGTCCTCCATATCTTCATGTCCTCCTGCACCTTCCTCAACATCTCGCCTGCTACCATGCGCCCTTGTTGATCCCTGTCCCCCATGGTCCCATGCCTGCCGCGTTGGTGATGATGAACGTCTGGACCTTGGTGATGTTGTTGTGTCTTGCGCATATGAATCCTCCTGTAGTTCCTCCCCTTCCTGTTGTCCCACCCCCTGACTCCGAATAGTGTTTAGCGTGTGCTCCAGCATGTAAATGACTGTAATCGTCATGCTGATAATGGCATTGTCAGCGCTAAACATATTCGTCGCCATGTCGAAACTGTGCAGAACGGTGCATAGGTCCTTGATCTGAGATCACTCCATCAGGGTGATCTGCCCCACTTCTGCATCTCGTTGGCCCAGGCTATACATCATGACGTATTGCACCAGGGCTCGCCGGTGCTGCCACAGTCGCTGTAACATGTGGAGAGTTGAATTCCAGCGTGTCGCCACATCGCATTTCATGCGATGAACCGGCAGGCCGAAAGACTTCTGGAGCGATGCAAGTCGCTCAGCTGCGGCGGTTGAACGGCGGAAGTGAGCACTGCAGACAGTTTACGTGCCCTGGTCAGAAGGCCATCTAGGCCGGGATAGTGTGTTAAAAATTGCTGGACAACAAGGTTCAACACGTGAGCCATACAAGGCACGTGTGTCACCTTGCCCAGGCGAAGGGCCGCACCCAGGTTTGCAGCATTGTCGCACACGGCCTTACCAGGCTGCAGGTTGAGTGGAGACAACCATTTATTAAACTCGGACCGCAGAGCTGACCACAACTCCTCAGCTGTGTGACTCTTATTCCCAAGACATGTCAAGCTAAAGACCGCCTGATGCCGTTGCGCTCTGCTGCCAGCATAGTAATGAGGGGTGCGTGATTCCTTCTGCGCAGTGAGAACGCTGGTGGCCTGACCAGGCAGGCTTGGGGCAGAGGTGGAGGACCCAGATGAGGTGGAGGATGCAGAAGCAGTGGCGGAACTTGGACAGACAGAGGATTGACACACAAGTCGTGGGGACGGCAAGACTTGTGCAGCAGACCCTTCACCATCTATCAACATAGTTACCCAGTGCCCAGTCAGCGACATGTAACGTCCCTGTCCATGCTTACTGGTCCAAGTATCGGTGGTGAAATGCACCCGTTCACACACAGAGTTTCTCAAGGAAGCGGTGATGTTGTGTGCGACATGCTGGTGTAGCGCGGGCACACCTTTCTTAGAGAAGTAGTGGCGACTAGGCATCTGGTACTGGGGCACAGCGACAGACATAAGGTCTCTAAAATCCTGTGTGTCCACTAGGCGGAAAGGCAGCATTTCGGTAGCCAACAGCTTACAGAGGGATAGAGTCAACCTCTTAGCTTTGTCATGGGTCGGAGGAAGTGGCCTTTTATTTGACCACATCTGAGGGACAGAGATCTGGCTGCTGTGTGTAGACGGTGTTGAGTAGGGTGTCCCTGGAAAAATGCAGGTTTGTGAGGAAAGTGCAGGCGGAGACATGATGTTGCCTTCATCCAACGTAGGTGCTATCGATGTCTGAGAGAGCTGTACACACTCACTTGTTTCCCCTTCCAAACCAACTGACGACCTACCAAGCAAACTGCCTGTTGCGGTTACAGTGGTGGAAGTTTTGCGTGGAAAAACAGGTGTGACAGCTGTCCCCACAGTCCTAGAAGATGAAGAGCGCGCGGATGCACTGGAAGGGGCGGGCGGTGGATGGTTCGCTCCGCTAGGCCGCATTGCAGCACAGTGAGCTTCCCACCGGGACCTATGATATTTATTCATGTGACGATTCATGGAAGAAGTTGTCAAACTGCTGAGGTTTTGACCTCTACTAAGAGAATCATGACAAATTTTACATATCACATGATTTGGGCGATCTTTTTCTATGTCAAAAAAGGAACAGGCTAGGCAAGGCTTAGAGGCCATGCGACCTGTTGATGCACCCCGAATAATGCTCATAGGCAGAGTGGTGGCTGAGGATGCAGTTGTAGACGTGCTACCAGTGCTCCGACTCTGTCCAGGAAGGCGCAAGGTAATTTCGTCGTCGGTTGCATCCTCCTCCACCGCCTCTGTTGACCTCCTCGAGTGCCTGACTGGGGGTTGACAGTAGGTGGGATCTAGAACTTCATCATCAATTGTTGTGTTTGCACTCCCCTCCCCCTCAGACCGAGCCTCTTCTTGCCCTGACCGAATATTTAAGTTGTCATCCCAATCGGGTATCTGCGTCTCATCTTCATCAGTATGTTCCTCATTGCCTATAACCACAGTTGTTGGAAAGGCAGCATTTTGGTAGCCAACAGTTTGCATTTTATGAAAGTCAACCTCCAAGCCATGTCATGCCCTTCTAAAAGCATGTATAACACAGCGAGGGGACTCCAACCACAGTCTCCCTCGTTTCCACTCACTGGGCCACACACACCCCACTTGACTGGCATCGGTTGAGCTCCCTTTTGAAAAAGAAAAAGATGCTTTGCATGAAGCACTCTCAAAAATACGCGTGCCTTTCCCGTCCCCTGGCTGACCCAGGGGAAGAAAAGTCCTCTGAGAGCCATGACTTGTTCATCTTGGTTCTTTTAGAGACACAGCGAGGGGACTCCAACCACAGTCTCCCTCGTTTCCACTCACTGGGCCACACACACCCCACTTGACTGGCATCGGTTGAGCTCCCTTTTGAAAAAGAAAAAGATGCTTTGCATGAAGCACTCTCAAAAATACGCGTGCCTTTCCCGTCCCCTGGCTGACCCAGGGGAAGAAAAGTCCTCTGAGAGCCATGACTTGTTCATCTTGGTTCTTTTAGAGACACAGCGAGGGGACTCCAACCACAGTCTCCCTCGTTTCCACTCACTGGGCCACACACACCCCACTTGACTGGCATCGGTTGAGCTCCCTTTTGAAAAAGAAAAAGATGCTTTGCATGAAGCACTCTCAAAAATACGCGTGCCTTTCCCGTCCCCTGGCTGACCCAGGGGAAGAAAAGTCCTCTGAGAGCCATGACTTGTTCATCTTGGTTCTTTTAGAGACACAGCGAGGGGACTCCAACCACAGTCTCCCTGGTTGCCACTCACTGGGCCACACACACCCCACTTGACTGGCATCGGTTGAGCTCCCTTTTGAAAAAGAAAAAGATGCTTTGCATGAAGCACTCTCAAAAATACGCGTGCCTTTCCCGTCCCCTGGCTGACCCAGGGGAAGAAAAGTCCTCTGAGAGCCATGACTTGTTCATCTTGATTCTTTTAGAGACACAGCGAGGGGACTCCAACCACAGTCTCCCTCGTTGCCACTCACTGGGCCACACACACCCCACTTGACTGGCATCGGTTGAGCTCCCTTTTGAAAAAGAAAAAGATGCTTTGCATGAAGCACTCTCAAAAATACGCGTGCCTTTCCCGTCCCCTGGCTGACCCAGGGGAAGAAAAGTCCTCTGAGAGCCATGATTTGTTCATTTTGGGTCTTTTAGAAACACAGCGAGGGGACTCCAACCACAGTCTCCTTCGTTGCCACTAACTGGGCCACACACACCCCACTTGACTGGCATCGGTTGAGCTCCCTTTTGAAAAAGAAAAAGATGCTTTGCATGAAGCACTCTCAAAAATACGCGTGCCTTTCCCGTCCCCTGGCTGACCCAGGGGAAGAAAAGTCCTCTGAGAGCCATGATTTGTTCATTTTGGGTCTTTTAGAAACACAGCGAGGGGACTCCAACCACAGTCTCCTTCGTTGCCACTAACTGGGCCACACACACCCCACTTGACTGGCATCGGTTGAGCCCCCTTTTGAAAAAGAAAAAGATGCTTTGCATGAAGCACTCTCAAAAATACGCGTGCCTTTCCCGTCCCCTGGCTGACCCAGGGGAAGAAAAGTCCTCTGAGAGCCATGACTTGTTCATCTTGGTTCTTTTAGAGACACAGCGAGGGGACTCCAACCACAGTCTCCCTCGTTTCCACTAACTGGGCCACACACACCCCACTTGACTGGCATCGGTTGAGCCCCCTTTTGAAAAAGAAAAAGATGCTTTGCATGAAGCACTCTCAAAAATACGCGTGCCTTTCCCGTCCCCTGGCTGACCCAGGGGAAGAAAAGTCCTCTGAGAGCCATGATTTGTTCATTTTGGGTCTTTTAGAAACACAGCGAGGGGACTCCAACCACAGTCTCCTTCGTTGCCACTCACTGGGCCACACACACCCCACTTGACTGGCATCGGTTGAGCTCCCTTTTGAAAAAGAAAAAGATGCTTTGCATGAAGCACTCTCAAAAATACGCGTGCCTTTCCCGTCCCCTGGCTGACCCAGGGGAAGAAAAGTCCTCTGAGAGCCATGACTTGTTCATCTTGGTTCTTTTAGAGACACAGCGAGGGGACTCCAACCACAGTCTCCCTGGTTGCCACTCACTGGGCCACACACACCCCACTTGACTGGCATCGGTTGAGCTCCCTTTTGAAAAAGAAAAAGATGCTTTGCATGAAGCACTCTCAAAAATACGCGTGCCTTTCCCGTCCCCTGGCTGACCCAGGGGAAGAAAAGTCCTCTGAGAGCCATGACTTGTTCATCTTGGTTCTTTTAGAGACACAGCGAGGGGACTCCAACCACAGTCTCCCTCATTTCCACTCACTGGGCCACACACACCCCACTTGACTGGCATCGGTTGAGCTCCCTTTTGAAAAAGAAAAAGATGCTTTGCATGAAGCACTCTCAAAAATACGCGTGCCTTTCCTGTCCCCTGGCTGACCCAGGGGAAGAAAAGTCCTCTGAGAGCCATGACTTGTTCATCTTGGTTCTTTTAGAGACACAGCGAGGGGACTCCAACCACAGTCTCCCTCGTTTCCACTCACTGGGCCACACACACCCCACTTGACTGGCATCGGTTGAGCTCCCTTTTGAAAAAGAAAAAGATGCTTTGCATGAAGCACTCTCAAAAATACGCGTGCCTTTCCCGTCCCCTGGCTGACCCAGGGGAAGAAAAGTCCTCTGAGAGCCATGACTTGTTCATCTTGGTTCTTTTAGAGACACAGCGAGGGGACTCCAACCACAGTCTCCCTCGTTGCCACTCACTGGGCCACACACACCCCACTTGACTGGCATCGGTTGAGCTCCCTTTTGAAAAAGAAAAAGATGCTTTGCATGAAGCACTCTCAAAAATACGCGTGCCTTTCCCGTCCCCTGGCTGACCCAGGGGAAGAAAAGTCCTCTGAGAGCCATGACTTGTTCATCTTGGTTCTTTTAGAGACACAGCGAGGGGACTCCAACCACAGTCTCCCTCGTTTCCACTCACTGGGCCACACACACCCCACTTGACTGGCATCGGTTGAGCTCCCTTTTGAAAAAGAAAAAGATGCTTTGCATGAAGCACTCTCAAAAATACGCGTGCCTTTCCCGTCCCCTGGCTGACCCAGGGGAAGAAAAGTCCTCTGAGAGCCATGACTTGTTCATCTTGGTTCTTTTAGAGACACAGCGAGGGGACTCCAACCACAGTCTCCCTCGTTGCCACTCACTGGGCCACACACACCCCACTTGACTGGCATCGGTTGAGCTCCCTTTTGAAAAAGAAAAAGATGCTTTGCATGAAGCACTCTCAAAAATACGCGTGCCTTTCCCGTCCCCTGGCTGACCCAGGGGAAGAAAAGTCCTCTGAGAGCCATGACTTGTTCATCTTGGTTCTTTTAGAGACACAGCGAGGGGACTCCAACCACAGTCTCCCTGGTTGCCACTCACTGGGCCACACACACCCCACTTGACTGGCATCGGTTGAGCTCCCTTTTGAAAAAGAAAAAGATGCTTTGCATGAAGCACTCTCAAAAATACGCGTGCCTTTCCCGTCCCCTGGCTGACCCAGGGGAAGAAAAGTCCTCTGAGAGCCATGACTTGTTCATCTTGGTTCTTTTAGAGACACAGTGAGGGGACTCCAACCACAGTCTCCCTCGTTGCCACTCACTGGGCCACACACACCCCACTTGACTGGCATCGGTTGAGCTCCCTTTTGAAAAAGAAAAAGATGCTTTGCATGAAGCACTCTCAAAAATACGCGTGCCTTTCCCATCCCCTGGCTGACCCAGGGGAAGAAAAGTCCTCTGAGAGCCATGACTTGTTCATCTTGGTTCTTTTAGAGACACAGCGAGGGGACTCCAACCACAGTCTCCCTGGTTGCCACTCACTGGGCCACACACACCCCACTTGACTGGCATCGGTTGAGCTCCCTTTTGAAAAAGAAAAAGATGCTTTGCATGAAGCACTCTCAAAAATACGCGTGCCTTTCCCGTCCCCTGGCTGACCCAGGGGAAGAAAAGTCCTCTGAGAGCCATGACTTGTTCATCTTGGTTCTTTTAGAGACACAGCGAGGGGACTCCAACCACAGTCTCCCTCGTTTCCACTCACTGGGCCACACACACCCCACTTGACTGGCATCGGTTGAGCTCCCTTTTGAAAAAGAAAAAGATGCTTTGCATGAAGCACTCTCAAAAATACGCGTGCCTTTCCCGTCCCCTGGCTGACCCAGGGGAAGAAAAGTCCTCTGAGAGCCATGACTTGTTCATCTTGGTTCTTTTAGAGACACAGCGAGGGGACTCCAACCACAGTCTCCCTCGTTTCCACTCACTGGGCCACACACACCCCACTTGACTGGCATCGGTTGAGCTCCCTTTTGAAAAAGAAAAAGATGCTTTGCATGAAGCACTCTCAAAAATACGCGTGCCTTTCCCGTCCCCTGGCTGACCCAGGGGAAGAAAAGTCCTCTGAGAGCCATGACTTGTTCATCTTGGTTCTTTTAGAGACACAGCGAGGGGACTCCAACCACAGTCTCCCTGGTTGCCACTCACTGGGCCACACACACCCCACTTGACTGGCATCGGTTGAGCTCCCTTTTGAAAAAGAAAAAGATGCTTTGCATGAAGCACTCTCAAAAATACGCGTGCCTTTCCCGTCCCCTGGCTGACCCAGGGGAAGAAAAGTCCTCTGAGAGCCATGTCCACATTGTCAGTGGACAGACACGTGTGCTTATCTGCCAGCAGACCCACAGCAGCACTGAAGACAGGTTCCGAGAGAACGCTGGCTGCAGGACACGACAAGATCCCCAAGACGTACGTGGCGAGCTCAGGCAATTTATCAAGATTGGAAGCCAAGAATGAGCAGGGCTCAAGTTGCACATTAATGGAATCGATGTTTCCTTGCATATACTCATATATCTGTGTGTCCTCCTCTTTTTCCTTGTCCAGCTCTTTTGTTTTCGCATGAGTATATGTCCTTGTCACTTTCCCATGTGTTGTGAGTTGTTTGTGACCTTTTGGACACCTTTGAGGGTGTTTTCTAGGTGTTTTTCTGTGTTTGTGATTGCCTGCCATTGTTTCCTATGCAGTTCGAGTTCGGTTCGTCGAACGTTCGACGAACCGAACTCGAACGGGAGGTCCGTTCGGCGAACCAACCTCGAGCCGAACCGCGACCGGTTCGCTCATCTCTAGTGACAAGTAGTTCCTTTTAGCCTCCAAACATGGTGTTTATTATGGCATCCAAAGAGTTGAATTTGGTCTCATCTGACGATATTCTCCCAGTATTTCATAGACTTATGATGTTGAGCAAACATTAAATGTGCTTGAACATGCGTTTTGTTCATCAATGGAGTCTTGTGCGGTGTGTGTGCATACAGGCCCTGGAGGGTGAGTGCATAACTGTTTTTTTTAAACAATTGTAACTTTTAATTCCAGGTCTAAGGGGTACTTTACATGCTGCGACATTGCTGCCGATATATCGTCGGGGTCACTTTGTTAGTGACGCACATCCGGCGCCGGTAGCGACATCGCAGCGTGTAACACAAATGAGCAACGATCAATGAGCGCAAAAACGTGCAAAATTGTTGCTCGTTGACACGTCGTTCATTTCCATAATAGTCTGTGCTGCTGCAGGTACGATGTTGTTTGTCGTTCCTGCAGCAGCACACATCGCTATAGGTGACGCCGCTGGAACGACAAACATCTCCTTACTTCCGTCCACCGGAAAAGGAGGAAGGAAGGAGGTGGGCGGGATGTTCCGGCCGCTCATCTCCTCCCTTCCTTTTCTATTGGGCGGCGGTTTAGTGACGCTGCTGTGACGTCGCTGTGACGCTGAACGAACTACCCCCTTAGAAAGGAGGTGGTTCGCCGGTCACAGCGACGTCGCAGAGCTGGTGTGTGTGTGTGACACCGCCATAGTGATAATGTTTGCTACGGCAGCGATCACCACATATCGGCTGTGCGACGGGGACGGGTGCAATCGCGCTCAACATCGCTAGCAAATGCTAGCGATGTGGCAGCGTATAACGCACCCCTTACTATAGCTTTCCACAAGTAGTTATTGGCTCTTAGACATCTCTTTTGATTTTTCTTTCCACGCCTTTGTCTAAAATTTTGTGTTGAGCACCTGGCTGTGGCTGGTTTACGAAGACATTTTGTTCTTTCCACTTAAAGATTATGGCCCCAACAGTGCTTACTGGAGCTTTCAGTACTTTGGAAATTATTTTGTAACTAATGGCATCGGGTGGCAAAGGTCCTTAAGAAGCTTACGCTTTTATCCATCATGAGATGTTTCTTGTGTGTCACCTTGGTAATGAGACACCTTTTAATAGGCCATCAGGTGAACTGGCTGATATTATTGTTTAGTAAATGGCAGTATTACTTTTTAATTACTGATAAACTTCAGTTTTTAACTTTTTAATTATGAATATGGAATGTCTTATTTATATTCTACAATAACTACAATAATTAGTAAATTCATATTTTATGTATCTATCTTGCGCAAAACAAGATTGCCAGATTACAGCTGCTTTTTGGAGTTATAGAAAATGCAGTGTAAGACCTCATTTACACGTTTTGCACGTATCATGTAGAAGGTGCATATGGCCACTGGTGTGCCATAATTTTTGCACAGGTGTGTTCTCCGTGTGCTATCCATGACAGCACACGGTGATCAGGAACTTTTTACTCACCTGTCCCCAGCCCTGCTGTCTCTGCCAGTGCTGGTTCCGTGTCTGCGTTGCAGTGAATATTCATAAGCATAATGAGCGAGCCTAGAAGCAAGTGACATCAGCGCTGAAGATGTGGCGCCCCTGACCCGGTCAGGCACCACTGAGTACTGCTCCCATGCTGGGACAGTACTTCCAGGTAATCCTAAAGGCCAGAACGAGGTGTGTACGCACAGACACATAGCAACCAGGTCTCCCACACCTTTAGAAGTGACCCTTGGGTAGTCTCTAGAGGGGGCTAGCTTTCAAATCTCATCAAGGGGTGGAGCGGAGAGGCTGAGAGCCAAAGTGCAGAGGTTGGCAGGAAAGGAGTGGTGCGAGCCAGTCTGGTAGTGGTGAGCGACGGTCGCTAGGGGATACGTGCGCTGCCACTAGTCAGACCCTGCGCAGTGTAGTGACAGTTGGCTGGGGAGAACGGTCACCGAGTAGTCAGAGTAAAGAGGTGCTCCTGGTGAATAGGCATGCAGGGGGACAGGTCCCTAGAGCAGACTGCAGTTTAACTACCTGCTAATCCTGCTGGTGAGAGGAACTACAAGTACCTCACCAACCACACAGAGTCCGAGCCTCAGCAGCAACGCAGGGACCCATAAGGAGACAGAGCTTGAAGCCATCTCACCTGGTCCACGCTGCCAGCAAACGGGCCAAACACGGGGGAGAAAAGGCAGTTGCGACTCCCTGGATAGACCCCCATGGTACTTCAAGTCAGGGGTCATCAGAACACAGAAGTGCTAAGAAGGTGAGCCAACCTGTTATCCTCAGACTAGCCTGAAGGAGACCTGATCCTACCTGGTTCATCACAGCAACGCCCGGGTCAGCTCCCCATAACATCTGTGTGAGTAAAAATCAGTTAAATGACTTTTGGACTCTGCCTGAGTTATTCTGGGACCCGTTATTCTACACACCTGAGCCCCTGGGGCCTGCCTCACTCACAGGAGGCCACACCATCTGACTGCAAACCCCATCAGCCCCAGACTCTCAAAAATCTGCAGTGGCGATCGTCCATATCCCTGACCGCTAGCCGTGAGCGGCGTCACGACACATACAAAATCTGACATAGCTGTTTGCCATATACAGAAGAAGAGCCTGTGGCGTCCCTGAGGAGGATCAGCATCCCTGGGGTGTCACTTCTTCTCTTTTGGCGTCACGAACAGGATCCAGGACTGGACCCGTTCAGATGGGTGACAGTGTGCCTCGGCGGTCCAATCGAAAAAATTTGAACCGCCGCCATTTTCTTTGCCACCGTTGAAAGTGTGTCATCAAAAGGCTGCAGCGCACACAGGAGAAGTAACTTCCAATGGAGAGGAGTGTCCGTCCCAGGATCCCCAGAGCGCCCTGACCCCACAAGAGGAGGAGATGGCGGTGGATCTGTCCCCAGACTGCTGGGACACTCCAGCCCTGTGGAAAGAGAAACGAAACTAAGGCCAGAAGCTGATGAGCGAGGGAAGGAGCAAGATGGCGTCAGCAGAGGGTGATAAGAGGGAGCAGGGCTGGTCCAGGCCCATGTCAGCGGAGGAGCTGGAAGCGGAGGTTAATAGAATTTCTGACTGCATGGAGGAGCAGCGTAAACGTGAGGTAGCCGCCTGGAGGAACAGAATGCTAATGGCAATCCGAAACCTGCGGTTGTCCGTGCAGCGAGGCCCACCTGGAGGCGCCGCCCATGCTCAGCCTAAGCCACCGTAAGCGTCAGCAACCCCGCCACTGGATGTCTCCAGCACGACCCCGGGTGAGTTCAAAACTACCCCTACCCTACCTGGTGTGCTGATCCCACCTGCGCTACCATCGGAAAATGGTGTGACGCTCGGTGCGACGCCCATGCCGTCCCGACCTGAAGCGGTCACAGCACCCTCTCAGCTGGAGAGGGGTCTGGATTCCCTGCCCTTGGCTCACCTGGTTGCTAAATACCTGGTAAGCAAGCTGCCATCCCGACCTGAAGCGGTCGCAGCACCCTCTCCGCTAGAGAGGGATCCTGAAATCTTGTCACCGTCCTGTCCGGCTGCCAAAGGCTCGACCACAGAGCTGCCACTTGCCCGACCGGAGGAGGTCACGGCACCCTCTGAAAGAGAGCGAGACCATATCAAGGCCGCTCTACTGTCCCCCCACCGACCGGAAGAGGTCGCAGCACCCTCCGCCAGGGAGGGAGAACAAGTCCTGCAGCCTACCCAACCGCTGCTGTTCACCCACTGACCAGAAGAGGTCGCAGCACCCTCCACCAGGGAGGGAGAACAAGTCCTGCAGCCAGTGGCAACCGCCACTCCATCGCCTACCCGACTTAGCCAGGCCGCAGCAAATACCAGCAGGGAAGAAGAAATGAAGAACGCTTCACTCACCTGGTTGCCCGCTGATGACCAGGTGATTTCACTGCGGAGACCAGCCCGCAGAGAGTGACGACGGGTGAGAGCTGGTTGCCCATGCCCCCTTGTGAAGCCCATCCCAGAGAGTGAACACTTGGAGGCCCGGGACCTGCAAGAAAAGCAGTCCCTGCAGCAGGCCAGGTTCCAGGCTCGAGGTCCCCTCCACCTGGGAGCAGTGGAGGAGTTCAAACACCATAAGGGGTGGGGTTTCATTGTAGAGGCAGGGCTAAAAGAGGGGATTTTTGTGTCCCGGCGGGACGTACAATGTCATCTGCAGCGGGGTCACTCTGGCCGTGACCTGTACATGGGGAACGTGGTGGAATTTACACGACATAAAGGGGAAAGAGGCTGGTTCGCTTTGGATGTGGTGCCATGTCCAAAGGGGACCTCAGTTAGCCCAGGCTCCACCCCCACTGATTCAACCAGGTCTCCATTGTCTTCACTGCCAGAGGACGCCCATGACATGACCTCCAAGGGTCAGTGCACTAAAGTATCACGCACTGACCTTGGAAGGCGCAAGTCAATTTATAAAGTCAATTTAATAAAGAAAAAGTTTAGTTTAAAAATGTTTTTATAAAAGTTAAAGCAACGTTTAAGTATTATGTGCCCGAAAGGACTTTTGCGTGAACTTTTCAAAAAATTTTAGCACCTGGTTATGTGCACTTTATATGGACCATAGGTTATGAACTGGCTATAACCACAAACTCTCGCAGTGTACATAGTTACCTCAGTGGTACCAACCCCAGAGTGTGTCTGTTTATGGGGTATGGCTCTGCACCACCAAGGGGGCACGCCTATTTATGGAGCCTACTCTCCAACACAAAGAAGAAGCAGGTTGGCCTGTTTATGGGGCCAACCTTACGCCACCAGGACAAAGAGGACTGTCGCCGGAATGGTCTGCGACAGACCAGGTCGACACCAGGTCACCAAAAGGACTGGTAATCACTCCGTACTCGGGTCTTGGGTTAGAGACTCGTGGGTGGTGGGTGGTGGTGGTATGGTACCTGGTATGTTTATATGTAAATATCTTCCCTGTGTGGAAAAAATTGTATTTATGTTTTTCTTGTCTTTGCAGCCCGAGAAAGTGCTGTTGATAACCAAGGGGGAATGTGGCGCCCCTGACCTGGTCAGGCAACACTGAGTACTGCACCCATGCTGCAACAGTACTTCCAGGTAATCCTAAGGGCCAGAACGAGGTGTGTACGCACAGACACATAGCAATCAGGTCTCCTACACCTTTAGAGGGGACCCTTGGGTAGTCTCTAGAAGGGATTAGCTTTCAAATCTCATCGAGGGGTGGAGCGGAGGAGCTGGGAGCTAAAGTGCAGAGGTTGGCAGGAAAGGAGTGGTGCGAGCCAGTCTGTAGTGGTGAGCGGCGGCCACTAGGGGATACGCGCGGGGCCACTAGTCAGACACTGCGCAGTGTAGTGACAGTTGGCGGGGGAGAACGGTCACCGAGTAGTCAGAGTAAAAGAGGTTCTCCTGATGACTAGGCACGCACGGGGACAGGTCCCTATAGCAGACTCCAGTTTAAGTATCTGCTAGTCCTACTGGTGAGGGGAACTACAAGTACCTCACCAACCACACAGAGTCCGAGCCTCAGCAGCAACTCAGAGACCCCTAAGGAGACAGAGCTTGAAGCCATCTCACCTGGTCCACACTGCCGGTAAACGGGCCAAACACAGGGGAGAAAAGGCAGTTGCAACTCCCTGGATAGACCCCCATGGTACTTCAAGTCAGGGGTGATCCAAACACAGAAGTGCTAGGAAGGCGAGCCAACCTGTTACCCTCAGACTGGCCTGAATTAGCCCCTGGTCCTACCTGGTTCATCACAGCAACGCCCGGGTCAGCTCCCCATAACATCTGTGTGAGTAAAAATCAGTTAAATGACTTTTGAACTCTGCCTGAGTTATTCTGGGACCCATTATTCTACACACCTGAGCCCCTGGGGCCTGCCTCACTCACTGGAGGCTACACCATCTGACTGCAGACCCCATCACCCCCAGACGCTCATAAAATCTGCAGTGGCGGTCGTCCATATCCCTGAACGCAAGCCGTGAGTGGCATCACGACACATACAAAATCTGACATACCTGTTTGCCATATACAGAAGAAGACCCTGTGGCGTCACAAAGACAGCAGCACTGGAGAAAGGTGAGTATAGAAAATCCTTTTATTTCAAAGAATCATGTTTTTTCCGATACATGTCACACTGATATCACACATATCATATTAGTGTGAGGTCCGTGTGACATCAGTGTTGTCAGAGAAAAATGGACATATCTCCAAGCGGAGCACACAGACACACGTTTGTCAAAAAATACGGATGTATCCACAGACCCATTGAGTTTAATGGGTCTGCATATGTCTGTGTCTCCGATACGTATGAAAACAGATGTCATACGTAACAGAATCACGGACAAGTGAAGGAGGCCTAAGAGAGCAGCAGCTAAATATATTGTGCTTCTGCTTTCTTCTACATTTCTTGTTGCACCCTAGACCTGGATTCACAACTACTCTACTAAATACTACTTTAGAATAAATCCATTGGTCTGCCTCTGAACATGTGCCACATAGTAGCAATCTCTCATGTCTCCATGTGCTGTGTATGGGAGACATCATCACAGGAGCAAGGCTTTACCCACTAGCTCAGAGACAACTGAATATGAGACATAGAGCCTGCAGAGATGATATTGGGTGAAATTGCATAGTACAATTCATAGAACGTTCTGATATAGTGTTATTTCTGACTTAAGGCCCCGTCACACGCTACGATATACATATGTCGTCGGGGTCACGGTATTTGTGACGCACATCCGGAATTGTTAGAGATGTCGTAGCGTGTGACACCTCCAAACGACTATTAACGAGCAAAAATACTCACCTTATCGTTGCTCGTTGACGGGTCGTTCGTTTTCATAATGTCGTTCCTCCTTCTGCATGTCGGTTGTTCGTCGTTCCTGAGGCAGCACACATCGCTACGTGTGATACCCCGGGAACGACGAACACAGCTTACCTGCGTCCCGCCGGCAATGCAGAAGGAAGGAGGTGGGCGGCATGTTATGTCCTGCTAATCTCCGCCCCTCCACTTCTATTGGCCGGCCGCTGTGACGCCGAACGTCCAACCCCCTTCAGGAAGAGGATGTTCGCCGCCCACAGCGACATTGTTAGGGAGACGGGGGTTAAAGACATTGTGCGCCACGGGCAACGAATTGCCCGTGACGCACAAACGACGTGGGCGAGTGCGATCGCACGATATATCGTCGCGTGTGACGGGGCCTTTACTCCAAGAGGACATCTTTTTCTTAAAAGTCAACTAAAACTACAGGAACATTTTAATATTGATATAAGGCTCCTGATGTCTATCACAAGTAAGGTGGAATAATTAAATGTGTATTCTTCATCAAAGTTTTTCAGGTTAAAAAGAATACAAGACGCTAAGAACAAACTGTCCTGTTCATTATAATAAATAATATTAAAAGATTAATATAATATCAATTTCCTTCCGTTATTCTATTTATCTAGATTTATCTATGGGAGAAAACAGCATGTTACTGACCTTTCTGCTATCTAAACAGACATTAATGAATTGAGTATTTTAACACTTATCATATAATTTATAACTTTAATAAGAAAACTTACTGGCGCTTGAAATTGGCAAATGCTAAGTCACAAACTGTAGCATCTAAGTAAAGCAAAGAGGATAAAAATAAAAGTACAACAAAGTTGTCAAACAGCTGTGGACTCCTAGTAAATCCAAATCATTCTTTATTAATATCGTGCTCGATAGTGCTTAATTATTTAAGAGCTTTTGCTTTTCTTTTAAATTTACAATGTTTTTTTTGTCTTGCCCTTGATACAAATATTGCAAACCCATTTTTGTTGCTTTTCGTTCCAGATGTAAATATTTGTAAATATTTAATTGAATGGTTTCACATCTAATGAAGCTAGCAACTTCAACTATAGGAGATGCAGAGTTTGCAGTCGCACCTGGGCTGTTGAGTTGAAGGGTCTAAAGGCAATTATACTGTCTCGGTCGTCTCCCTGCTATTTTGAAACTATTAGCAGCCTTAGGGCTGGAGCCTCCCATCTCCATTTAGTCTCCTCATTTAAGCGAGGTTTCCTTTCTTTTGGCGTCTCATGAGTTAATTTCAGCTCTTTGCTGTGCAGGTCAGCTGTTGTTGCTTTGGGACCACACCTATTTTGGGTAAATATTGGAGCTTTCCCTGCAGTCCTTGCTGCTGTTAGAATCATTTCTACTTTGGCCAGCCTGGTGGAAGGAACTGCTGAGGCTTTCTCCTGTGCCCACCCACCTGTTACTATTGAGTCATCCGCAACAGTGAAGTTTGGTGTTTTGTATCTATCTGTTTATTCCCCCATCTGTCTTTCCTTTCCCTCCATGTTTATTAGTTGAATGGTGAGACTAGTGGACTCGTCAGCCTACTCACTCTATAGGGACGCTAAGGAACTCAGGAGTCAGCTTCAGGTGAGTGCAGGAGGTGACCCCTCCATTGACCTCCATTGTATCGTGCCCCCGATGTTACCCCCATTTTGTGATGTTTTTTGGTAGTGCGTCAGATGCCCGTTGGTCTGATCAGGTGTGTCACACGTTATACAGACATATTCTACTCTGTGCATGACATATACCACATAAGAAGATATCTATATTTATTCCCTGTTTTACCGGTTACCTTATTATGCCTTTTCTGTGACATCTTGGTATACATTTTCTTTAGCTACCATAGTCCGTGTTGTGACATTATTGCATTAGGTATCTCTGTATGTTGACAGCATTGTCAGTTTTGCCCTTATTGGCACAATGATATGATCCTTATTCTGTCACCTCACTGTGTATATTATTTCAGTAGTGTACAACCCTTAGTTATGGCTTTAGAGTGTTTACTATCCATAATCCGTGACATCACTGTCTGTTTCCATTTTGTGACATTACTTTGTGCATTATTACTACATAGGGATACACTGTAACACTGATTTATTTTCTTTGATATTACTCTACCTTTCATGCCTTTGATATTTTTCCGCTTAGATCATATGTATCACCTTGATATATGACACCTCTATGATTATTATTCTTGCATTTTGACATCCTTGTTCTTACTGTTTTATAACATCATTGTGTTTATTATGTTTCTTTTGTCATATCACAATATTTGTTATCTCTAAGTAGTGCAATAATATATTGTGTACCTTATTCCTTTTGACTGTGTGTTTAATCTTTATATAATAATTAGAGATGGGCTAATAGTAAGTACTCATGCTCAGATTATTCGTAACGAATCCCAAAGTACTATTCAGGTATTCATCACGAAGAACGAACCCAATGCAAGTCAATGGGGAAAAAGAGGGGTTTTTTTTGCCGTGCCGAATACTGGAATGGTACTCTGTATTCAGTAAGCATTATCCTAACACAAATAGTTACTATTCGCCCATCAGTAATAATAATATGACTGTGGTCATTATCTACTGGTCGATTATATATAAATTGAGCTTGACGCAAAATTTTTTAAATTCATTTAAGTTTGAGAATTCTAATAATTAATGTTTTGATTCAGGTATATTGCCTAACATGGCATATAGGAGGCTGTATAAATCAAGTCACCCAAGGCTAGTTCATAAATCATGGTCTATACGCAGACTGTGTTCCATGAACACTTTAAATTGTGCCAAGACAGACAAAAAAGGTGACATAGCATCGGGCCTAGCTCAGGGACTTCATCATATTGTCTTGAAGTTACCCCACCCTTAAAGCATATTTATTTTAGTTTACATACACTAAGAGTACTATGCTTTTAAACAATATGGGACAGCCCATATGATGATGTAATGTCTTTGGAAGCTTCTGGTTTATTGGCAACATTTGAGTTAATTAGAGACATACCTGTGGATGTATTTCAATGCACACCTGAAGCACACTGTGTAGCATCATGGGAAAGTGAAAAGAAATCATCCAAGATCTCAGGAAGAGAATTGTGAACTTGCAAAAGTCTGGTTCACCCTCGGTTGCAAGTTCCAGGTACCTGAAGGTGCCTCATTCATCTGTACAAATATTATACGCAAGTACAATCAAAATGGGAATGTTCAGCCATCGCACTGCTCAGGAAGGAAACAGTTACAGTGTACCAGAGATGAACGTGCTTAGGCCAGACATGTGCATATCAATACAAGATCAAAAGCAAAAGACCTTGTGAAGATGCTGGCGGAAGCTGGTAATATTGTGTCATTATCCACAGTGAAACAAGTACTGTGTCAACATGGGCTGAAAGGCCACTCTGCCAAGAAAAAGCCATTATTCCAAAAGAAACATAAAAAGCCAGATAAATAGTATGCAAATGCACACATGAACAAATACGTTAATTTTTGGAGACATGTCCTGTGGTCGTCCAAAACTAAGATTCAACCGTTTGGCCATAATGACCATCGTTATGTTTGGAGGAAAAAGGCAGAAGATTTAACGCCTAAGAACATTTTTGGTTCCTAATTGACCTAAAATGGGAATGTGTCTTTATAGATAGTGTACTGTATGTTAACTTTTGTATATATATATATATATACACACACACACACACACACACACACATAGTGAGTGAGAGAATGCAATCACTAACACTTTGCCACTATGTTAGGCAGCGAGCTCCTTCTAATCAGTCATGCAGGTCACTCAGCCTTCTCATCCATGGCTTGTCCCGTATATTTTTACTGGACCCAATATTGCATTATCTTACTGTAGCACCCCTGAAACCATCAGGGAGCTACAAGGTTCTGTATCCCCCCCAGAATGCAGGGCCTACCTCCTAGGGCCCCGGAAGACCAGTGCCGGTAAACACAATCACTCCAGGTAATCCCAGTTTTCCCCAACAATCCCCCATACAATGGGGCAAGGCTATGGTCGGACCAATGGATGGCCACCTAGAGGTGGAGCCAGTCCAGTTCCCTAGTTGACCAGATGGGAGGGGCAGACTGTGGACAGTAGTCAGTCAGAGTAAGAGGGTGGATGTGAGGAAACGCACTGACGGGGGGTGAACAGTAACATGGTACCCAGGAGGGTAGTTGCCGGTGGAGTACAGTGGAGTACTCCTGGAACTACGCACCAACGGGGTACAAGACCCTAGGTCAGGCACAAAGTTCCAGGCAGGCCTGATAAAACCTGCACTGCAAGGGGACCATCAAGGACCTCGCTGACCCTAAAAATCTGAGACTCAGTAGCAAAGAGAGAGCCGGGGACAAGACCAGAGACTTCAACCCCACAGGGTTTACGCTACCGTCATACGGACAGCAGTGAAAAATCCACCAGACGGCGACACCCAGTTTCACTATGCCACGAGGACCCACTAACCAGAGACAGGTGCATGGGAAGAAGGTACAAGATTAATACACTGGCACTGGAGCAAAAGGGATCTGAAGGTGAAACCAGCCGGCCTCGGGTGACCAGTTAGCACCAGAAAGTGAGTAAAGGACCAGTTGCACTGAACCCCTTGTGTGGACTATCTTCTTCCAACATCCGTCATTACACCTACCCTCTGGGGCCCGGCCCTGCTCGCTGAGGGTCTAACATCCAGGCTGCCATTAACACCAGCGCCAGTAGCGGACATTGTTCAGCGGTGGCTCTATCTACATAGCCGCAAAACCGCAAGTGGCGTCACATGTGAACACTATTCTAATCCCCTGTAAATATATCCCCTTTACAAAAAGGGCCCAGGGCACGGAACCGGCAACGGCCACCAAAGTGACATTCCCCAGATATTCACTGACCGGGACCGAGTATCCCATAACCCTTGGCGTCACATTACTGCACCGACAAATCTTTTATGCTTCTTAACATGTAAAAACAGACCAACAATTATCTATTTTTGTGGGCAGAAGTCTGCATTCTTCATACTTAAACATAAGCATGGCATACGGAAAAAGCTATGGCTTTTAACAAGTGGTGGGCCAAAAATTATTTATCTTTTGGGAAGTGGCAATAGGTTTGCTGTTTCTTTAATGAAAAAGTTTTGGCTTTTTAAAAAGCTATTCAAAAGTTATCTTTCTTTGGGAACAGCAATAAGTTTATTGTTTGGAAAAGAAGATGCAATGACTTCTTAACAAACCATTTGAAAATCCTCTCTTGCGGTGGCGATCGAGGTAAACTTTTTTAGAATTGATGTAAGCTGTGTAATGTCAGCTGATATAAAGCCCAGGGGTTGGTAACGGAGAGGCGTATACACTGTGTGCAGAATTATTAGGCAAGTTGTATTTTAGAGGATTTTCTTTATTATTGATCAACAACTATGTCTTCAATCAACCCAAAAGACTCACAAACATCAAAGCTTAATAGTTTTGGAAGTTGGAATGGGTTTTTTTAATATTTGGCTATCTTAGGAGGATATCTGTTTGTGCAGGTAACTATTACTGTTCAAAATTATTAGGCAACTTAATAAAAACCAAATATATTCCCATCTCACTTGTTTATTTTCACTAGGTAAACCAATATAATTGCACAACATTTAGAAATAAACATTTCTGAGATGCAAAAACAAAACCCCAAAAAAATAGTGACCAATATAGCCACCTTTCTTTATGATGACACTCAGCAGCCTACCATCCATAGATTCTGTCAGTTGCTTGATCTGTTTACGATCAACATTGCGTGCATCAGCCACCACAGCCTCCCAGACACTGTTCCGAGAGGTGTACTGTTTTCCCTCCCTGTAGATCTCACATTTTATGAGGGACCACAGGTTCTCTATGGGGTTCAGATCAGGTGAACAAGGGGGCATGTCATTATATTTTCATCTTTTAGACCTTTACTGGCTAACGACGTCGCAATGTGTAAAGCCTGAAGCACCGATAAACGATCGAAAAAGCGCCGAAAATCGGTGATCTGTGTAGTGTCAGTCATTTCCATAATTTCACTGCAGCGACAGGTACGATGTTGTTCCTCGTTTCTGCGGCAGCACACATCGCTGTGTATGAAGCCGCAGGAGCGAGGAACATCTCCTTACCTGCGTCCCGCCTGCAATGAGGAAGGAAGAAGGTGGGCGGGATGTTTACGTCCCGCTCATCTCCGTCCCTCCGCTTCTATTGGCCGCCTGCCGTGTGACGTCGCTGTGACGCCACATGACCCGCCCCCTTAGGAAGGAGGCGGGTCGCCGGCCAGAGCAACGTCGCAGGGCAGGTAAGTGCGTGTGAAGCTGCCGTAGCGATAATGTTCGCTACAACAGCTATCACAAGAGATCGCATCTGCGACGGGGGAGGGAACTATCACGCTTGGCATCGCAACAATCTGCTAGCGATGTCGCAGCGTGCAAAGTACCGCTTAGATTCAATGACGATGAAAGTATTATCCTGGATAGAAACCAAGTAATAAGCAGCGCCAAAGTGACTGAGCATTCCTATCATCTCAACAAAGTGAAGAAAGATATGAAACTATGTACGCATGAACTCAATATCTGAACACGCATGTGAGATAGGCGTTTAGGCCATCCAGAAAGTGCAAAGGATCTCCTAGACCAAAATCCGACAAAGGATCTTATGATGCTTGCTTGTCCAGTTACCATGAAATGTGAATCTTGCATCAAATTCAAAGCTACAAGGGCAACTCTTCCTAAGGAAAGTCTGTCATGCACCGTGCGGATCCACAGTTACAGATCACAACCTACCACCTGGATTACATGCGTCACCTGGATCAGCACCCACAGTTTAATATTACTTGAATGGATTCTGTGCACGAGTCCAACAAGCAACTTGGTTTCTGCAAGTAGCTCTGTGTGTCTGTTGTTTTATCTACCAGTGCTTCTGGCACTTCAGGAGTTAATGCCTCCTGGAGCAGTGGCTGGCTTCTCAGTTAACCAGGTTGGCTAATCACCTTCCAGCTGGTCTCCTTCTGCTTAAGTCTGGGGAGTTTTCTGTACCATCACTGAAGATAGACTGTGCTTGCAGTTGCGATATCCCGGCGTCTGTGACATTCGTCTTTTTGGGGACCAATGTTTTGTTTTCTGCTCTGTTTGAGAGTTCCCTGGTCTGAATTACTCCTCCCCCTTTTGGTTTACTCCCTCCGGTGATGGTTTGTCTCTCATCTGTGGTTATTTGCGGTGTGAGTGTGTTTCAATTATATCCTCATGTCTGTGTCTTGGGGAGATTGTCACTTTGTGTCCTGCCCATCCCAGGATTGGGGGAATGGGGGGAGGTATTAGGACAGCCCCAGGCAGGAGATAGGGCCAGAGTTGGGAACTGGACCTCCCTACCATCAAGAGTACCTCCAGGGTCAGGATGAGCACAGGACCCACACTCTTAGGGTCAACTTAACCCACCTTGACAATGTCAGACAAGAGCCACAAAATGATATGATCTAGTACATACTGATGTATGTGGTCCTATGAATGTGTGTACACCTGGAGGTAACAATTATATGATGACTTTCATAGATGACTAGTCATCATACCCAGTTAATTATCTAAAAAAGAATAATAGTAAAGTTTTCAGTAAACTAGAAGATTACATGACAAAGTCAAGTAAAAAGTTTCAGAGAAAGGTAATTAGTATTCAAAGTGATGATGAAGGTGAATTCACAGGACATCAAATAGAAGACGATTTAAGATGGAATAATATAGAACATCAAAGGACTGTCCCATACACACCTGAGCAGAATGGTGTAGCAGAGAGAAAGAATAGAATCCAGACTAATATGATGAGATGTATGCTAGCAGATTCCTATTTACATGAAAAGTATTGGGATGAAGTGGCAATAACAGCCACTTAGATAAAGAACTGACTCTTTTTAAATTAGGTGAGAAGACCCCATACAAATTGTGGAATGATGAGAAACCAAGTGTGAAATATTTAAGAGTTTTTGATTGCATTGCATTTGCATTTGTTTCTCAAAAGAAACGCTCCAAACTTCAAAACAGAGTCATAAAAGGAATCTTTGTTGGATACAATGCCAACTGCAAAGTGTACAGCATTCTAAATCCTGAAAGAGACAGAACTGTAAGTAAAAGTGTAACTCTCAATGAGAACCTAACAAGTTCACAATGGTTGTAAGTGGTGAATGACCAGAAGACATTTATATGTAGCAACTCCCAGGATTCAAAGATGAACAAACACCAAACCTAGTATACAAAATAAACAAGGTGACAGAGCATGGAATACAAAACTAAATGAAGTGCTTACAAATAAGAATTTCAAAACAAGTGCTGCTGATCCTTGTCTATACACTAATAAAGTGACAGACAGATGGCTCTTCATACTAATTTATGTGGATGATATTTTAATTTGTTTTGAGCAAGAAATGGATGAAACAGAAAAACTGAAAATTCAAAATCAGCAATTTGAGACCAAATATCTTGGAAACGCAAACCATTACTTAGGTATGAAAGAGCGGATGATGGTAGTTTTTGTCACAATCAAAACCCCAAAATACAAGAGAAAGTTGAAATGTTTGGATTGAAAGATGCAAAACCACTAAAGACTACCTGAAGGAGATGAACAACCAATATAATATGATATCAACGGATGAACAGTACAGAAAATTAATATTAAAATTGTTATATCTTGCTACTATCACAAGACTAGATGTTGCATCAACAGTGGGAATCTTATGCAGAAAAGTATCCATGCCAACTTAGATGAATTGGAAGGCCATAAAGAGGATTATACGCTACCTGAAAGGAACCTCTTATCTTCAACTGAAGTTTGAATGTATTGATGCTGACTGGGCTGGAGACCCTTCTGACACAAAATATTATGAGATGAGTTTAAGTATTTTATCCTATTTTTTTACATCCTACATTTATTATTCTTTAGGGCCCTGGAACACAATGACATTCAGTTCATAGAGAATAACTTTGCTTTGAATTGAATTACCTGGACAAATCAGATTGAACAGATGATTTTGAATTTTTCTTAATCTTCTCATCTTTAGGAAGCAGAACATGATCCCCTCCCTTAGTATTATAACATAATAATGACCCCAAACACACCTTCAAGACCACCACTGCCTTGCTAAAAAAAACCCTGAGGGTAAAGGTACTGGATTGCTCAAGCATATGTCCAGAACTAAACTCTATTGAGCATCTGTGGGACTCCTCAAACAGAAGGTGAAGAAGCGCAAAGTCTCTAACATCCGCTAGCTTTCTGATGTTGTCATGGAGGACGAAGAGGATTTCAGTGGCTCCTGTGAAGCTCTAGTGACCTTCATGCACAAAATAGTTAAATAAGTGGTTCACCTATATTTATTATTGGCCACAATGATATTATGTTGAGAAACAAGGTTACTCTCAAATACCTTGTGTTGCTAATAGTGCCTGTGAGTGGCGCTATTGCAGTCCGCTCTTCCCCATCGCCTGACCCCTGGGCTCTGTGACCTCAGGGATCCGGTGATGTCATGTCAACTTCCTGCTCATCTGACATCACCACCTCATGAGTCACTGGGCTGTGGGTGGGGTTTCACCACTCTTCACAGCTCTGCATCCCTCCAGCTTACATGCTCTGCAGCAAAGGAGGAGTGAGCAGGGAGGTGCTGCGCTGTGACGCTGGGCTGTGATGAGTGAGGAAACTCCGCCCACAGCCCAGTGACTCATGGAGACTGGGACCGGCCACGGTGATGTGAGATGAGCAGGAAGTTGATATGACATTACCGGAACCCTGAGGTCACGGAGCCCGGGGCTCAAGCAATGGGGAAGAGCGGTCCGCAATAGCGCTTCTCACAGGCACTATTGGCAACACAAGGTATTTGAGGGAAACCTTGTTTCTCAACATAATATTATTGTGACCAATAATGAATATGACTGAATCACCCCTTTAAGACAGTGCTTGAAAATAATGATGGTCACAACAAATATTTACACTTTATTGTCACATCTGCACCAGAATCCACTCCTGTGACTTCTTCTTCGATCACCAGGTGCTGCTGTGTTCCCACCGTGGACAGTGCTTGTGATAGGGGAGGAGTCAGTACGAGTGGGTCTGGTGGGTGCAGGCTCCACCCATCCACTAAGCTGGGTTTCACTGGGACCTGCAGTACCACTGGCTGACTGTAGGTACGTGCGCCTTCCAGCTGAGATTACCCCCTTTCAGCCACAGCCAATGGGAAGGCATCAAACCCTTCCTCCTCCAGTCTGCTGGTTGCTGCCAGATATAGTCTTGTACTTGCTCTAGTTCACACGCTCCTCTTGTACTATTGATCCCCATGTTTTGACCTCTATCTGTCCACTTACAACCTCCTGTCTTCCATTTTTTGTACTTTGCCGCCATCTCCACTTTGAGTTTAGCCTGATATCCTGACTACTCTCTTGCCTGCCAATTTTGTCCTTTTTTGTACCTTCTGGTTTTTACCCTGCCTAACGACTACTCTTCTCTGGATTGCAGACTTTCATAGGCAGCAACTTCCTGGACCCTGTAGTAATTCCAGATCCCTGTATAGGAGTTAAAGGGTTTTGGGGTTTCTAGGATCCTGCTTTGTGGGCGGCTAGCCTCTAGTCTGTCTATGACAGCCATCCTGAGTCTATGGACCCAAGAAGACGTCACATTTGGGCATAGTTTGGCCATTTTCACTTAGGATTCTACTCACTTTTGTTTCCACTGGTTTAGACATTAATGGTTGTGTGTTGATTTATTTAGACTTTTATACATGATGTAGAATGACTACTTTACATTGTATCAAGGTGTCATGTCTTCAGTGTTGTCCCATGAAAAGATATAAAAAAAAATTACAAAAATGTGAAAGATGTACTCACTTTCGTGATACACTTTATGTGGCATTGTGTATCCTTTACAGAGTAGCATATTGCATGTCCTAATCTTAATTGTAATTTAATGGAATTGTGCATTCTTTCTTGTTATAAATCTTTCCTACGCCTAGGTCCTGTGAAGAATAAAGTGTGTCCCTGTGACTTTCCCTCATTTATGCCGCAGCATTTCATTCTTTAATGTTTCAAGGACACTCTCGGAGCACTGCAAATATTTGGGAAAGTTCTCTTAAGCGTCCATAATCTCTCGTTTGCTTTTTACCACATCAATATCTGATTTAGTTTTAATTAGATTGCTCTGTGTTTCCACATTAGTAAAAGCTATTAAAACTGCATTTCATATTTTCCTCTTACTCTCTGTCAGCCAGTACAATAATTTTGGTTGTCCGTAGGTTTCTTTGCTCAGTATATCACCTCAGGAATCCATTTGACAGCGTGTGCTTAATCAGTGTTGCTCCGAAAGTCGCTTTTACATTATTACAGCGCTAATTACTCAGGCCAAGAATTGTCAGCGAGTTTTCACAATTTTGTATTAGTATTTCAGCATTTTTTAGTTCAATGAGCTTTTTGTTGGATTTGGGTTCTTTGAGTCCAACAGAGGAAATACCATATTTTTGTTTTATAAGACGCACTGGATTATAAGACGCACCCCAAATTTGAAGGAGGAAAATAGTAAAAAAATATTTTTACTGCTACAATGAGGGTCCATCTTATAATCCTAGTGCATCTTATTTTAGCTCTCCAAAGGGAAGTGGCGGAGGTAGAACAGCTCAGGAAGGTTAAAGGAGGCAGGCTGCGGGCTTGGAGTGTCGCAGATAAAGAGGGTCAGTGTGTGGAGGGTTGGCGATACTGCGGGCTCATGGGGTGTCACAGTTGCGAGCACCATTGATCTGCTGGCAGACTGTGGGCTCCATTGAATCGCCAGCGGACGTCAAGAAAATTGCCATAGAGGCGGCGCATGCTCAGGTTGACGAGATGGACTTAAAAAAAAATAGCAACGGAGTCCTATCTGCGCACGCGCCACCTCCGTGGCCATTTACTTGAAGTCCATCTCGTCAACTTCAGGTGATTTAAAGAAGCCCGCATTTCAATGGCGTCTGCCACCTTGACACCCCATGAGCCCGCAATATCACCGACCCTCTGCTGCCGCACACTGACCCTTTTGAGCCGCCACACCACTGCCTGTGAGCCTGCCATCAGGTCAATGGCACCCATCACCATGACACCCCATGAGCCCGCAGTATCGCCAATCCTGCACCACCACTGCCGACAAATGCGGTTTGTAAGATGCACCCCCATTTTTCCCCCAGTTTGGGTGAAAAAAAGTGCATCTTACAAACCGGAAAATACAGTAGTTCAATAGAGGAAATGAGGGTCCACCTCCCCATCAGTACAGACAATTTACAATTGTACTAATTATATTGTATGCTATAAGGATATTAAAACTCTACTCTTAAAATGCTAGGTTTTTGTTATGTAAAAAAAAATCAAAACCAAGAAGAATTATTGTTATACTTCTGTGGAGTGTAAGCTCTTATGGTCAGCAGGCTCCTCTCTTTGTCCTGTAGAGTGTGAGCTCTTATGGTCAGTGGTGTCCTCTCTCTCTCCTGTAGAGTGTAAGCTCTTATGGTCAGTGAGGTCCTCTCTCTCTCCTGTAGAGTTTAAGCTCTTATGGTCCTCTCTCTATATCTTTCCCCTGTAGAGTGTGAGCTCTTATGGTCAATGGGGATCTCTGTCTCATCATTCCACCCACATGTATTTTACAAGCAATCACAAGCTTTCTGGTATTTAAATTTGTGTAAATTTATATGCCATAAATCTAACTTTGGGGGAATATTCCTCGAAGTTGGCATATTTTAAATTCGAAAGATTTGCTCTATTAAGAATGATTAGATCAGCCTACATTAGGACATTGTTTTGAAAAATCGTGCTTCTTTAGGAGGTCTCGGTGTCATAATTTTCATGGCAAAATAAAAACTGTAGTGAATAAGATCCACTTGGTAAGTTATGAATTAACCTAAATGAAATCAACACTTGTGACTACTTCCAAATCTTAGAAAGTTATCTTCTTCTAATCCTTTAAGGTGCTGTTTTAGAATGGACTAATTTTCGTTTAGGCACTTGCCCTTACTAGAAGAGCCACTGGACCAGTCCAAAGTTGTAAGGTCTATAATTTCAGCCATGTGTACACGTTGAGTATTTGGTGAGTTTTTCACAGCAATATTTGTAAGCTAAAGCCAGAACTTGAACAATCAGAGGGAAAGTATAATAGAAACACGGGCACTACTGCTGTATTTTTTACCTACTCTTGGTCTTGTCTTTCAAATATTGAGGTAAGAAACTCACAAAGTACTCAACATGTGCACGCGGCCTTCCTGTATTTGTTGTTGGTTTTTCTTTTATTATGTTTTGTACTTTGTGATATCTTGGCAAAAACACTGTTACAAATTAAAACAGAATATAATAGCGCAACAATGACATAAAAATCAACAACCATTGTCATTTTGAGTAACTCAGTCTTGGTGAGTTTAACAAATTTCTTATTAAGAAAATGTTTCAATTATAATAATAATAATACATCTTTATTTCTATATACTCATAACAAAGTACAACAAATTGACAGCAATTGATTATTACCTGTTAAAAAGCTCTTGAAAAATTAAAACTGCTGTCACAGGAGTGTCAGGGTGACTGGAGCAGGGACCTCTAAACTGGCCCCCAGACTAGGGACCCTGCGCTGTCCCTTATCCCAGAGGTAGGCTTGATGGTAGCTAAGTTAGGACTGCCAGTGTGACCCTAACTCCTGTCAAATCCTTGATCTAACACCACCTCTCCTCCACCTAAGGAGAGACCTGGGACTGGAGAAGTAAACCCTACAAATACAGCTGACATGGGAAAAACCACATTACATGCACACTGCAATCAGACACAAGGAGGAGACAATACATGCCCAGAAAGAAATAAAACACAGGGGGGGAAATAATCTATCAACAGGGATATTTCCACACCACATGACAAATCACCAAGCTCTGGATCTCTACAATAGGGGCCAGTATCAATGAAGAAATGCTGAATTATATTCAGCAAGAAGCAACCGGATTCAGTACCTTAGAAAGAGTGAAGGTGGCTGTGAGTGGTCAAAGCAGCCTGAGCTCCTAACAGCAGTTCACAAAGTCAGCAGGAATTAACTCCTTCTGGACCGGAGAGCAGTGAAGCTAAAACAGCCGACGCCCAAGTAAGGCAAAGCAACTTAGAGACCTCAGGTTGTTTATCAGACTCTGTGGTGTGAATAGAGTCCGACACCACCATGACACCCAGCGAGTGTAGAGCTGAACACCGCATGACATCTGCACAATTATTGTGGGCTATGGGACACAGAGTTATTTTGTTAAAAGGTCACCTAAGGGGATGTGCCCACGATCAGAACTTACTGCATCCTGGACGCAGCGGGTCCTGACCTGCGGAGCCACGGGTCTCTTCCTCAGGGAATGCAGGAGATTGCAGCTGCTCATACCCACGATAAGGATTCAGTGTGCTGCGGTCTCTCGCTTGTGTTCTCCCTACAGAGGACGCATGCGAATCCGCAACAAACAATTGACATGCTGTGGTCTGGAAAGTCGCATCACAGGGCAGTGTTTGCTACGGAAAAAGCAAGCACAGTGGGCATGGGATTTCTAGAAATCCCATCCACTGTGCCTGTACTGTACATCGCAGTGTTATGGACGCAGCAGAAGCATGCAAAACACTGCAAGCACTGATCGTGGGCACGTATCCTAAATCTTCATTCTTATATCCAGGTTTACAAACTTTTTTTCAAAGGAAGGGTCATTTTCAAGAACTCACCGAGTTTGTTATTATTCCGGTAATTTTTGAGCCACCAATATAAAAAGTCCGTTCATGATATTTCTTCTCTCTAAATAGTTGACCATCACCTGTGCGTGATTGTTGAGAAGTGAAAGGAACTTCATCAACAAAATGGAGACTTCTTAAAATTATAGAGTGGGGTTATTGTCTACTGAGGAGCAGAAGGCAGAAAAGTGTCCAACACTCTGCAATTTGTTTTCCATTCTATACAGGCTGCCCAGGCAATCCATGTGGCTTCAGACACACACATACTAACTGTTTGTTAGTCATTTTATAGTCAATGACCATAAATTATAAGCTGTTGAGAACAAGTAACATTATGGGGTGTACATTCAGTAGACAATACAGTATCCATGAGCGTAGCTTAAAAGCATACACATTAACATAGGAAAGAAAATACTGTACTTCTGCCTAAAAATAATAAAAAAAAACAGAATGCTTCCATTGCTAATATCAAACTAGGCTGTACATATACTCCCTGGAGACATACATAACGTTTACATAGATATGATAGTATATTAAATAAAGATATCATAAAACTGGACATACATATTCTAATGTCATGAAAAAAAAGGTCATAATAAGTTCTATAGTTCCTTTTATGGCTTTTTCATGGTAAGATATATTGTATAACCTTGCAATTTGATTGCATGGAGAGAAATAAATTATCCATTACTAAAAGTAGATAATAAGATTCATTACAGTCTCAGTCCATAAAGCGTAATGCATTTCCTACGGAAGGCTTTCATGTGTGAATGAGGGATTTAAAGTGGTCCATAATTCCGTAATATATTTATATTCCTGAGAATTGGAAGAACATCATTTAACAGTCGCTCTGCCACTTTACATTACCTACAAATAATCTTTACAATACAGACAATAGTCTATGACAAGTGAAGCCATGGTCACACGTTGAGTATTTGGTCAGTTTTTTACTTCAGGAGTGGGTATGAAATGGAGAAGTGGAGCCCGTTTTTCTATCACACTTTTCCCCTGATTGCTCCACTCCTGGTTTTTGCTACAAATACTGATGTAAAAAAACTCTCCAAATTCTCAACGTGTGCATGTGGCCTCGCTTGTCACAGATACATTCCCTTGTCATAGACTATTGTATCTGTTATGACGATGTCATGGGTTTTCCCTGCTCTGATGGGATCTTTAGCAAGTTTGGACCCGAAGTCTGATCTGATGTTTAAATGTGTTTGCTTTCCTTTGGTGCTGTAGGAGTTAAAGACTCTTTCCTATCTATCCTTTGGAGCCTTAATCACAGGTGCAGCTGTTTAGTTACCACTCCCCTTTGCTATAAATAGTCACGAGTCTTAACATCTGATGTCAGTGATAGATTCTCACATCTTAGCTGTCCACTTTGGAAAGATTCTCGTGGTTGAAGAAGCATGAAGTTCGTGGCTATTACAGCTATGGTGCTACAGTAGTTGCATTGAAGATGCTTGGAGTGTTTTCCTTTTGTGTCTATTTCCCCCTGTCTGTAATCCTACCCTTGTATTGGATTATTGCAGTGGGAAGACTAGTGCTCTTGCTGGCCTTCTCACTAGCCAGGATGAGTTCAGGGCAAGCGAGGGCCTAGGCATGTGATCAGCGACGGGGTGAAAAAAAACATAAAGAGACATTAAGGAGTGCAAGGCTTAGCTTCAGGTGACCACAAGAGGTGTCCCCACACTCCTCTCCCTAGCACCAGGGACCACAATTATATCATGTTCCCGGTGTACCCTGTTTGTTGCAGCACTCGATGGGGGTTCCCTTATTCCTCATGGAACCCCTGTAGTCACTGCATCATAAAATATGAGATGTAGATAATGTAAAGTGGCAGAACTACTGTTAAATGATGTTCTTCCACTTTTCAGGAATATAAATATATTAAGGAATTATATACCACTTTAAATCCCCTATTCACACATGAAAGCCTTCAGTAGGAAATGCTTTATGGGCTGAGACTGTAATGAATCTTAGTATCTACTTTTACATAATGGATAATTTATTTCCCTCCATGCAATCAAATTGGAAGGTTATAAAAGATATCTTACAATGAAAAAGCCACAAAAGGAACTATAGATAGAAGTTATGATTTTTTTTTCATGACATTAGACTCTGTATGTCCATTTTTACGATATCTTTACTTAATATAATATCATATCTTTAAAAAAGTTACATTGTTCTCAGGGGAGTATGTGTACAGCATTGTTTGATATCTGGATTCTTTATTATTTGTATGCATAAGTAAAGAATCTTCTTATTTTTCTACTGACTGTATATGCCAAAGTATTACTCGTTCTCAATAACTTACACATTATGGTCATTGACTATAAAATAGTTGGAGAAATGTATGTATGGTCGAGGCTACATGGAGTGACTGGGCAGCCTGTATAGCATTGAAAACCAATTGAAAAGACTATGTTTAGCGACTATACCATAACCACATCTATTTCCTTAGAGATCAGTGGATCAAGTTGCAGAGGATCAAGATTGATTCAGCGGCGTATCCATGTAGGGACAGGCAATGCATTTGCCCTGGTGCATTTGCCATGGGGGCATCGTCGGGCTGCCTGATGCAGTGGTCTGAGGTATTTCCCCAGCTGCTGAATTTTTCTACCCCTCTTAATGGGAGTTGGCTGTTCTCTGAATTGGATGTCAAACTGACAACCAACTCAGAGAAGGTGCGGTATACCGACTCACAGTGAACAATTCTACTCGCATCTTTTAGATCTCAGTACAATTCAAGCCCTGACCACTAGTACTTTCAGGACAGGGTGACATCAGCAGTGTGATAAGGTCATCTAATCATGCTGCTGACGTTACTCATTGGTGCCACAGAGGTGCAGAGAGAATTTGTGGTAAGTGCTCCAGTGGAGCTGAAGACACCTAAGATTTATTATAATTAGAGGTAGTTATTTGAAGTCAGTTTTGGGAGCAAGGGGGGGATGGGTGCTGATGTCGCGGGCGGGGAGGAGGGTGTCAGCACACCGCGCTCACCCCTTCTGCTCGGGTCCGGCAGCTGCTCCTGGTGGCTCGAGCTGTGGGCCGGATCCCGGGGTGTCTCGAGCGACACTCCTCGCCCGTGAGTGAAAGGGGGTTGTTTGTTGGGTGTGGGGATTGTTATAGTTCGTGACGCCACCCACGGTTGTGGTGATTGCACCACCGCTGCTCAGTATGGGGGTCCCGGGGATGGTGATGCGGAGCAGCCAGGTGTTATGTTGCCCCTCCGTGGGTAGGGGTTGGTGATCCCGGGGCCCAGTGAAGAGATGTAAAGTGTAGGGCCCGGTGGGCGCAGGGACGCGGGGGCAGCGCTGTGCCTTGCGGCACTGTGGTACTCACTCAGCCTGAGACACGGACACAGTTTGTACGGTAAACCAACGGCTGGTAGGACGGTCCCACAGACGGCTGCACCTGCACTCCCGGTAGGTGACGGTGACGTCTCTCTACCTGTGTTGTCTGATGGTAGCGGTGGATTCCCTCCGGTTACCCGCTCCCCGACTGCAATCTGGGCCGGAGGAGCTCTACACTTTGCCTGCAGGCGCTGGCCCTGGGGAAACTGGTGCCCTGGCGGTGGCAGTGTCTCCCCGGTAATGGTCGGGCTGTTGCCGTCAATCGGGACCTGGTTGTTGGGGGATCTACGTCCCCTTCACTGACGGATTTGGCAAATCTGGCGACTCCTAGCCTTGCCGGGGTCCGAGAGGCCCCTGCCCTGGTGCTGACTGTCCTTCGGAACACTGCTCCAGACCACCGGGCACACAGCCAACGGGGTCCTTCCAGGAACTTCCAAACGGTCCCCCTCCGGACAGTCACCGCCGTTGCTGACCTTGCTGTTCTGGCCCTACACAAAGCTGGGCTCTCAGGCTTTTTCTCCTTCTGTCACTTTACTTGCTTTTCTCCTTTACACTTCTCTACTTTCACCACTTTCACTTAGCTGTTTACTTTCTCGCTTCAGCTCCTCACACTTGCCCTGCCTGGGCTTCACTTCACTCCTTCCACTTCCTCCTCCCTGACAGAACTGCCTGGTTACTTCCTGCCTCCAGAGCTGTGAGCTCCTTGGTGGGCGGAGCCAACCGCCTGGCCCACCCCCTGGTGTGCATCACAGACTCCTGGAGGAAGGCAACAAGGATTTGTAGGTTAGCAGATGTGCCTACCTGGAGTGTGGGGTGTGGTGGTGTTGTGACCTGTGTCCCCTGGCTTGCCCAGGGCGACACATTCCCCCTTAGCAAAATGCAGACCGTCCGCGGGCTGCCGTCCTACACCGGTTTTATTTTTCTGTAAAAAGGGGATAACAGGGTTAAGCAAAAACATAAATACATTTTTAATCAAAACTCTTCCCAAGACGGGAGGCACATTTACTTAAACGTTGCAACGGTTTACGGTTACGGTTTCCACTCTCTCCCACCCAAGCAACCTGGCCCTGATGCTGCCCCTAAAGCCCAGGCAGCACCCCTTGACCCACAGTCCAGCACAAGTTACCCGAGCGGGATCTGTCCTTCCCCTCCAGAGGGTGGCCACCGGTTCCTTTGGTGGCTGGGCCCCAGCCTGCTCTGCTCAGGGCCCTCCCTCCAACCTGCCTCTCCGGAGGCGGCATTGCGGAAACGGTAACGGTAACCAACATATTTACAAGCCACTTAACGTTTGTGGTGCCCTGCAAGTTCACGGGCTTGTCCATGGATAGTTCCCATGCATTTTAAACGGTCCCCACGGGGACAACGGTGCCAGCTCCTGCCGGTTCAATCACAAAAGCAAATCAGGTAAAACTTCAGGCATTTTCATTTTCATCATTTTTTAAAACTTTTCAACTTTTAAACAGACACACAACTTCAGTGCTGGTCCCAACGGGGACGGTGCAACGGGCATCCGCTGCCCTACTCCGGTTCTTCTGCTAAGGCGGACCCATCCTCTGCCACCAACACATCAAACATGCACTGACATGCCTGCTGTGACAGAGGTACCCGGTACCCATTTCCACCGGTACGCGGGGTATGGTAGACCACGGGGTCTCCCACATAGCGGGAACGCTCACTTGCTCCTTCAAGTGCAACAGCGGACCCGACGCTGGGGCAGGAGTCGTCATCTCTTGGTCCTGCGTCAGGCGGGTTGCCGCCAGCATCCGCAGCCTCCTGCTCCCCAACATCCAACGCTTCGGATCCCTCAGCAGTAACACGGAATAGCAGACCAGGCGAGTCTACACTGAGGCGCCCCATAAGTAGCGGCAAGGGTGATGCATAGGCCGAGACTAGGCCGGGCCCCTCAGCCGCAGCGGCCGGTCCTGGGAGGACATAGGGACGTGGGTCACCAGTCGGTTCTGCTACATCGGTTCCCTCTCCGTACATCGGGACAGCCGTAATCAGCATCTCCACCTCGTTGGTCCACTGCTCCATCATCCGGAAGATCTGCTCCTGCTGACGCCGGTGGAATTGCATCACCCGGGCCTTCATCCAGGCCACGGTCCCAGGTTCAGGGTCTGGCACAGTCACTGCTGGGACTTCTGGCACCATGCTGTGAAGGGGCCGCGGTTCCAGCGGTTCCCCCTGGTGTACTTCAGGGACGTCCCGAACGTCTGCAGCTGGCTGGTCCGCCGGAGCGGCTGGGCAGGGTATCGCTACCGGTTGGGCGGGTAGCGGGCCTAATGGTGGGGCGGCAGCAGCCATTACGGGTAGCAGGGAGAGAGGTAGGGTGAGCGGAAGCCGGCCGGGCCCCTCAGCTCCAACGGCCGATCCCTCAGGAATACAGGGGCGTGGGTCGCTTACCCGCTCCTCCAAATCCTCTTCTGCCTCGCGTCTCCACATAGCCGCCACCACGTCCGCCATGTCGGTCTCCCACTCCTCCAGGAGGAGTTGCATATGAGCTTGCAGACGGTTACTCAGCGGGACGGTCCGGTCCCTCAACCACGTCGCCGTGCCGGGCGCGGGGACTTCCTCGTTGGGAGTCGGATCGTACATCTCGGCAATCGTGCCTTCCAGGAACCCAGTATTGCTGCAGAGTCCTGGCGTCTCTGCTTGTATAGCCGCAGCTACATGCGGCCGGCCGCCATCGCGTCCCCCTCAGCTCTTTTCGGCCCCTCCTCTCTCGGGGCGGGGTTTTGGCCTTTGCGCCTCTACTGCTCGAGAAGACGCTCGAGCGGGAACTTTTCGCGCCAAAGATGGCGGCTTCTGAAATTTTTCTGCCGGATACCTCCGGCGGTAACAAGGCGCACCTCTACCTGACGGCAGAGCGGTAAGATCCTGTTCGTGACGCCAAGTTGTCGCGGGCGGGGAGGAGGGTGTCAGCACACCGCGCTCACCCCTTCTGCTCGGGTCCGGCAGTTGCTCCTGGTGGCTCGAGCCGTGGGCCGGATCCCGGGGTGTCTCGAGCGACACTCCTCGCCCGTGAGTGAAAGGGGATGTTTGTTGGGTGTGGGGATTGTTATAGTTCGTGACGCCACCCACGGTTGTGGTGATTGCACCACCGCTGCTCAGTATGGGGGTCCCGGGGATGGTGATGCGGAGCAGCCAGGTGTTATGTTGCCCCTCCGTGGGTAGGGGTTGGTGATCCCGGGGCCCAGTGAAGAGATGTAAAGTGTAGGGCCCGGTGGGCGCAGGGACGCGGGGGCAGCGCTGTGCCTTGCGGCACTGTGGTACTCACTCAGCCTGAGACACGGACACAGTTTGTACGGTAAACCAACGGCTGGTAGGACGGTCCCACAGACGGCTGCACCTGCACTCCCGGTAGGTGACGGTGACGTCTCTCTTCCTTGCACCTGTGTTGTCTGATGGTAGCGGTGGATTCCCTCCGGTTACCCGCTCCCCGACTGCAATCTGGGCCGGAGGAGCTCTACACTTTGCCCGCAGGCGCTGGCCCTGGGGAAACTGGTGCCCTGGCGGTGGCGGTGTCTCCCCGGTAATGGTCGGGCTGTTGCCGTCAATCGGGACCTGGTTGTTGGGGGATCTACGTCCCCTTCACTGACGGATTTGGCAAATCTGGCGACTCCTAGCCTTGCCGGGGTCCGAGAGGCCCCTGCCCTGGTGCTGACTGTCCTTCGGAACACTGCTCCAGACCACCGGGCACACAGCCAACGGGGTCCTTCCAGGAACTTCCAAACGGTCCCCCTCCGGACAGTCACCGCCGTTGCTGACCTTGCTGTTCTGGCCCTACACAAAGCTGGGCTCTCAGGCTTTCTCTCCTTCTGTCACTTTACTTGCTTTTCTCCTTTACACTTCTCTACTTTCACCACTTTCACTTAGCTGTTTACTTTCTCGCTTCAGCTCCTCACACTTGCCCTGCCTGGGCTTCACTTCACTCCTTCCACTTCCTCCTCCCTGACAGAACTGCCTGGTTACTTCCTGCCTCCAGAGCTGTGAGCTCCTTGGTGGGCGGAGCCAACCGCCTGGCCCACCCCCTGGTGTGCATCACAGACTCCTGGAGGAAGGCAACAAGGATTTGTAGGTTAGCAGATGTGCCTACCTGGAGTGTGGGGTGTGGTGGTGTTGTGACCTGTGTCCCCTGGCTTGCCCAGGGCGACACACTGACACAGAATCAGGAGTGAGGGGAATATGGTTGCTGATAAAGAATAAGGAGTAAGGGGTGGAGAGAGGGTGGAATTTGAATACAGTTTGGCAATGGTGGGAGGGGTGGGTGCAGACAGAATGGGGAGTGAGTGGAGATGATGTTGCAGACAGTTTAGGGAGAAAGGGGAGATATATGAGGATAGTATGGGGAGTGAGGGAAGGATATATGAGAACACTGTATGGGGAGCTGGGGATATGTATGAGCACAGAGTATGAGGAGTGAGGGATGATCAGTGCGGACTCAGTATAGTAAGTGAGGGGAAATGGGTGCAGACACAGTAGGGGGAGTTAGTGGGATAGATACGGGCACAGCATAGCAGTATAGGGGGATTGGTGTGAACGCAGTAAAGGGGCATGTATTAGGAAACAGTATGAGATAGGTATGTATGAATACACAGTATGGGGAGCAAGGGACATTGGATGGGTACATAAACAGTATGATTAGTGGGAGTATGTGTGAGGAAACAGTATAGTTAATGGTGGGTATCTGAGAGAAGATAGTATAAAGGGGCAAATGTGTGAGGAGCCTTTTGAGGGGAATGGTTGGAGGAGACAGTATGGGAGCAGAAAAGTGTGACGGGCACAGAAAATAAAATTGATAGTATGTGCAGGGGGGGCGATATAGAGAGGGAATAGCATGGGGAACAGTATAAGAGCACAGTAAAGAGAGGGACTGTGATTAGGGGCACAGTATTAAGACTGGGAAGTATAGAGGGACACAGTGTAGAGAACAGTGTGAAGAGAAAGCTCAGTATGGAAAGCTGAGGGAACTGTAGAGGGCATGTACAATAAGAAGCACAGAATGTGAGTGATATGTCGTGCAGAGAACACATTGAGGGGCACTTATTTATTCAGAGTCGTAGCATAGAGCAGATATTTTTTATTCAAGAACATTATAATTATTTTGCTATTTATAACTGCACTGTGTTGGGCTATGCTGCAGAACATCAGAGAAGATGGAAGTCTGCAGAGACGAGCTGTTGATGTTAACAGTCATCATGGCGTCTGCACAAGATGAAAAAAAGAAAGAGGATGATCAGAGACAACGTCTTCTATAAGGTAATAGGATGTAAATGTTTATTTGTGATACTGTCTATTTCTTATCAGTATTGTGGTTCCTGTATGGCCCACAGTCTGATACAGACTGATAACAATTCCCAGTATCCCCTTACCATTGTTAAGGGGATAATGGGGGTTGTGGGTTTATGTGATATACAGCATATGTATATGGCAGAAAAGGAGGTGGAATCCGGCAACAAAAAACGTCTTAATTCAGGGAAAATATCCATCATTAAAATCCCGTATATTAGTGCTAATTAAAATACATTGCACGTTACGACTAAGGAATACTCTCTTTCGAAACGCGTCAACTGCGTCCCCATGTTTGTACGTGCAATGGATTTTAATTAGCACTAATAAACGGGATTTTAATGATGGATATTTTCCCTGAATGAAGACGTTATTTGTTGCTGGATTCCACCTCCTTTTCTGCAAGTTCTTTAGCCTTTGTTTTCCGTGTATCGTCTGGCTTCTTCCATGCATGGACATTTATACTGAGTGGTGAGCTGTATAATCTTGTTTACAGTATGTGTTTATGGGTCTGACCTGCCATTACAATTTATGTACGATGTACTAATGCTGGTCCCGGTGATGTATTTCTGTACTAATGAAGCTTATGATGCTGTGGTTCTGGTGGTAAATTATTATGCTGTTATTAGTTATGATCCAAAATACGTGTAACAATCTGTAACTTGTAAGATTACATTATACAGGGCTATTTTAATAAAGTATTGTGCCGTTTGACAAGTTAGGGGTTACTATGTTTTAATTATGTTAGGAGCATTAAAGGGGTTATCTATGCATTTGATGAAAATCTGCAGTCACTCTAATTTCAGACTTCTAAATTCTCAGAGAGCACGCACTGCACACTGTCAGGATTCTCTGGTAATGAAAAATGCGAAACAGGAAAACGGGTATATGCTGCGCTAAAAAACCACTGGTACAAAGAATATAACGGAATATTGCGTTATATTCCTTGTACCAGTGGTTTTTTAGTGCGGCATATACCCGTTTTCCTGTTTGGCATTTTTCATTACATTTTATACGGGGCTGCTGCTTGGACCACGCAGACACTCACATGCTTATTCAGGAGTTGTGACTGGCACAACCTGATCAGGTGAGTGTACCTCTCTATACTTCTATATGGTTAATACCAGGTAAGACTCTATTGCGCCTTCTGTCTCCCCATCTTTAGCAGGATTCTCTGGTGACAGAGGGGAGAGTGGGAGGTCATAAAACAACACCTCTGCAACTAACATACATGAGAATACATGCCAACTAGACATGCCTGGTCTCCTGCAATACAAGTAAATTGAGTGAGGCTGGACACGTCTAGTCAGAATGTGGTTGGAAGTGTGCAAATTGCATTCTTGCATTTACATGACTGTCCATTTTTGCTGCTGGCATGGGACAATCCGAAAAGTGTGAAGTGCGTGTGCACTGAGAATTCAGAAGTCTGAAATCATCTAGAGAGACTGCAAACTTTCATCACAAACCTTGACCACGCCTTTAATTAGAAAATGAAGCCCTGTAGCATGCCCAATTATAACAGCGTGTAATATACTCACTGTAAGGATTCAGCTCTGCTTGCTAGTTCCAGCGGTCATCATATGGCCATTTCACTTAAATTTGATTTTTAAGCGGGCTTTACACGCTGCGACATCGCTAGCATCGGCTAGCGATGTTGTGCGCAATAGCATCCGCCCCTGTCGTACGTGCGATATTGTGTGATCGCTGCCATAGCGAACATTCTCGCTACGGCAGTGTCACACGCACATACCTGCTCTGCGATGTCGCTCTGGCTGGCGAACCACCTCCTTTCTAAGGGGGCGGTTCGTGCAGCATCACAGCGACGTCACACGGCAGGCGTCCAATAGATGCGGAGGGGCGGAGTTGAGCGGGACATAACATCCCTCCCAACTCCTGCCTTACGCATTGCCGGTGGAGGCAGGTAAGGAGATGTTCATTGCTCTTGCGGTGTCACACATGCACACATGTGTGCTGCAGCAGGAACGAGGAAAAACATTGCTAATAAGCAGAAAACGATTTTTTGTTTCAGGACGACCTCTCCGCGGCAAACGATTTTGACCGCTTTTGCGATCGTTTAAGGTCGCTCATAAGTGTCACACACTGCGATCTTGTTATTGAAGCCGGATGTGCGTTACAAACACCGTGACCCTGACGATAAATCATTAACGATATCGTAGCGTGTAAAGCCCGCTTTATACTTAGAGTCACTTGACATCTAGCTCTTCTTCGTGCTTCTCTCAATGAAGCAGAGGCTGTAGTTTTTCACTGCACATTGAAAGAATTAAGGCCGCTTTACATGCTGCGACATCGTTCAAGCGATCTCGTTGGGGTCACGGAATTTGTGACGCACATCCGGTTGCTTTAGCGATGCCGTTGCATGTGACACCTTTGAGCGACTTTGCATCGTTGCAAAAACGTGCAAAATCGCTCATCTGTGACATGGTGGTCTATTCTCAAATATCGTTGCTGCAGCAGTAATGAAGTTGCTCCCCGTTCCTGCGGCAGCACACATCGCTCCGTGTGACGCTGCAGGAACGAGAAAGCTCTCCTTACCTGCCTCCCGCCCGCAATGCGGAAGGAAGGAGGTGGGCGGGATGTTCGTCCCACTCATCTCCGCCCCTCCGCTTCTATTGGGCAGTGGTTCAGTGATGCAGCTGTGACGTCGCTGTGACGCTGAACAAACTGCCCCCTTAGAAAGGAGGTGTTTCAATGGTCACAGCGACGTCGCAGGGCAGGTAAATAGTGTGACGGGTCTGGGCGATGTTGTGCGCCACGGACAGTGATTTGCCCATGTCGCACAACCGATGGGGGCGGGTACCCACGCTAGCGATATCGGTCACGATATCGCAGCGTGTAAAGCGGCCTTTACAGTATGAAGAGAAGCTCGCTGGCATGTGACTTAGGCGGGCTTTGCACACTACAACATCGCAGGTGCGATGTCGGTGGGGTCAAATTGAAAATGACGTACTTCTGGCATCGCATGCGACATCGTAGTGTGTAAAGGTTCGATGATACGATTAACGAGCGCAAAAGCGTCATAATCGCATTATCGGTGCAGCGTCGGCGTAATCCATAATTACGCTGACGCGACGGTCCGATGTTGTTCCTCGCTACTGCGGCAGCACACATCGCTGTGTGTGAAGTCGCAGGAGCAAGGAACATCTCTTACCGGCGTCACCGCGGCTTCCGTAGGATATGCGGAAGGGAGAAGGTGGGAGGGATGTTGACATCCCGCTCATCTCCGCCCCTCCGCTCCTATTGGCCGCCTGCCGTGTGACGTCGCAGTGACGCCGTACGACCCGCCCCCTTAATAAGGAGGCGGGTCGCCGGCCAGAGCGACGTCCCAGGACAGGTGAGTCCATGTGAAGCTGCCGTAGCGATAATGTTCGCTATGGCAGCTATCACAAGGATATCGCACAGGGTCGGGGACTATCGCGCTCGGCATCGCAGCATCGGCTTGCGATGTCGCAGCGTGCAAAGTACCCCTAAGTGTGCAAATCACGTGTAAGTGAGTGGTCACATGGCAAGTACAAAAACTACATGCAGGTAGGGGGGGCGCCAAGCAGAATTTTTGCCCCCCGGGTGGTGGAAAACCTAGATTTATCTCTGATTTTGTGCAAATTAATTTCAGTAATTTCCTGAAATTTGCAGTTCCACAAAAATTTGCACATTTCTCGATTTATTTTGTGATTTGCAAAAAAAACTTGTCTGGCCTCATTTCACACAAAAGAAGGGCACCAAAGAGTACAATAATGTACTTTATATGGCCAGGCTGGTTGCCCCGTACTGCCCAGCAGTTATGACATCCCATCCTAGCATTTCAAGCTGATTATCGCACTTTTTACAGTGTTGTTTAGCACACCACATGATCATTGTATATCAGAGATTCCCAGAGGAGGCACAGGGTTGGTGATATGTACGGCAGAGCTGGTTTCCATTTTCACATTCACTGGGTTAGACAGATTATATTAAAATGACACATATTATTCTTGCGTGATTTCTCCTCTCCCCTTTCCAGTCTTGAGATCTTTGTAAATGTATTTTTTGCAAAATTTGATGAAGCCGGCAAATTGGAATTTCAAAAGATTTTCATGTTTCTAATGCCCATGATTCCAGTTTTGGTGAGTGACAGAACCCTGAAAAATGAGGACAGCTGCCACTAGACTTAGTATATTTCTGATTATTTGAACCATACTAGAAATTTTATTGATTACAACTAGTGGAAGACTCAGCATTTTACTGTTATACTGGAGAGATGGTTTGTCTGTTTTCGAGACTAATACAGTTACGATTAATTGCCTTATTGGAAAACCACTAAATTTTGTGCCATCACTCAATAGGAAATAGAAGGTGCTCAACAGGTCTTTATCATGTGTAGCCGGGTAGCTGGAACTTCCGAGATAGACCAATATCACCAACAATTGTATATTGATATTTGCAACGCCAACAATCATTTCTTCCCTTGTAAACCATGATACTTTTGTCCAATGATCTTGCTTTGCCCTGCTCTCCCAGAGACACATGAAGCATGGATATTTTGTGTATCCAAATTGCTGTCCAAGCAAGAAGCTCACCATTTGATCATCGCTAATAGACCTATGATGTTCATTGTAACAAATTTTCACTGTATTTCAGCCTTGGACTGTGCTGGTGATAGGAGAGGAGTCAGTGCCAGCGGCTCTGGAGAGCGCAGGCTCTGCTCATCCATTAAGCTGGGTGACCCTGGAACCTACAGTACCACTGGCTGATTGTAGGTGGTGTGTGTCTTCCAGCTGAAGTTACCACCATTTAGCTACAGCCAATGGGAAGACATCACACCCTTCTAATTCCCCCTCCTGTCTGCTGGTCACTGCCAGATATAGTTTTGTATTCTTGCTAGTCTCTGGTTCTCTCTGCTCTGGATATTGATTCCCATGTTTTAAGCCCTGCCTGCTCTCTGACTACTCTCCTGCCTGCCGTTTTTGTACCTCGCTGCTATAACCGTTTTGACCTCTGCCTGATTTCCTGACTACGCCCTTGTCTGCCAATTTTGTCCCTTTTCTGTGTCTCCTGGATTGACCATGCCTGTCGACTACTCTTCTTGGACTCAGCCTTCCACAGGTAGCGATCTCCAGGACCCTGTAGTAATTCCTAATCCCTGTATTGGGGTTAAAGAGTTTCAGGGATATCAGGATCCTGCTTAGTGAGCAGCTTTCCTCTATCCTGTCCATATCAGCCATCCTGAGGCTGTGCTAATGTGATACCCTGGACCCCAGGGGTCACAGGTAACAACACCTACCATACCACACACACACCCCCATCCCTTGTGAGGCCACACCAGTCACCCGAATGGGAGACCTGATGCCTCCCTCAGGGCAAGTGGGGCACATCAGGTGGGCGGAGTCAAGCGGAAAGGCACGCCCACCGTGGAGACTACTGTCCTGAGGCAGGAAATACAGTTCAGTTTGTAGTGAGGAGAGTCTGAGGAGAGTTGGAGTTGACAGGAGGTGTGGAGGAGAAAAGCTGTCAAGGTTGGAGCCTGGGATCCCCGTAACGTCAGGCAGGCAGACGGTGGTGGCCGCCTGCAGGCGTACCGGTGTAGCGACTGGCGGAACCGTAGGGACCGGGTCAGGGTTGGAGCCCGCTGGACCTGAACCGGGGAGTAAACAGCTATCCGGAGCACCAGTAACCGGGTACTCAGACCCCGTCTTAGCTTAGAAGCCACTGAGTTTAGGCAAATTCACTGATTGCAGTCTGGACCACACCGGTTCATCCTCCTCACCCAAAGTCCCGAAAGAAGTCAACAGCCCACCGATACCGGGTGAGAGCCACCGCCAAGGGCCAAACATCCGACGGGCCAGCGCCTGCGGGCAACCGAGGGCTCTTCTGGCAGCTAAACGCCATGGAGTGGGCTACCACTGCCCAGGCAGGGGAGCCAAAAGTCAAAACAAAAGGTGCAAGGGTAAGGGGCCACCATCAGCCTCACAAGGGACACAAGCAGCCGGCTGCGGGACCCGACCATACCCGAACTTTGGTTTCCCAGTGACTCCAAGTATGAATTAATAGTGAGTACACCAGTGCCATCCGGGCACGACACCGCACCGCAGCACGGCACCCTGCACCCGACATCATCGCCCGTCCCACCGGACCCCGGGACACACTGTCCCTACCCACAGAAGGGATAACATCCAGGCTGCGCCCTCAACACCAATCCCGGGAGCCCCCTTCACTCCCGCAGCAGCGGTGGTGCATCCCGTCACCACGACCCATGGGTGGCGTCACGACCCGTTCAACAACAACAATGCGGCCCCCGGCTGTGAACCTCGTCCCACACCCCCACCCCACTGCCTCCCCTTAACAGAGTGACGTGGCCCCCGGTCCGGAGGCGCTCGGGCCACCGACACCCCGAGCCTGGACCTCGAGCGGCTTGGCCCGGCAAGGGAGCAGCCGAGCCCTCTCAGGGCGGTACACTTCCAGGCAGGCATCACAGATAAGCTGTTATATTACCTTCCACGTTTATAAGATTTTGTTCACTAAGTCTGGACTCCAAAGTTCAGATGCTTGCTTGTACAGATTTCTGTCTCAAATAAGGTAATTCTGGTAATATAGGCTTAATGATTGAGGCCTCGAAGAGCTTCCATCACATTCTCTTCTAGTGCTACTACATTTCAATGTGGCAGGTCTGGTCGTCTGGTAACTGATTTGGGAATGTCATTGCCATGTGCAAAAGGTTATGTTGCAGATTCAAAATCAAGATAAACCCATTAATATTTTTTGCAACAATTAAAGACTTTATTCATTACAAGTTACAACACAAAGATAAAAATCATCATGGTGTATTTTTGTTTCTCTCCAAACCATTGGCACACCAGTTTAAAATTGTTCTTTCACCATTTGTCCACTGTCGTAGGTGCTCCACACATGTTTTGTAAACCAGATGTGGAGCTAAAGACTTATCGTTGTCACCAAGCTGTACTTTAATTATTGTAATTATGGAAGTGGTCGATGAACCAGGTACTGAGCATTAATCTGCACTAAGTCTGATTGTCAACATTTTATGTCTTCTTCTTGTTTAAAGGGAATCTGTCATCAGATTTGTCCCTTATAAGCTGTGGCCGCCAACAGTAGGCTTTTATATACAGCATTCAAGAATGCTGTACATAAGAGCCCAGGCTGCTCTGTATAACGTAAAAAACAGCTTTATAATACTCACCTGTAGGGAGACCCGGTCTGATGGGTGTCGCTGCATGTGGGTCTGGCGCCCCCTCCCTGCTACTATCGCCATCCTCCTTCATCTCAGCCCTGTGGATAACGTATCCTACGTTATCCACACAGGCCGGCATTGCGCACTTTGATCTACCCTGCTGAAGGCAGATGCACAGCCATGAGGAAAGGTCAAAGACCACCCACGCATGCGCACTACAATACTTTGATCTGCCCTCAGCAGGGCAGAGCAAAGTGTGCCTGCGCAGGACCGCAGTACTGACCTGTGTAGATTACATAGGGCACATCATCCACACAGGGTTGAGAAGAAGGAAGATGGCGATCGCATCAGACAGGAGGCGCTGGACCTGTGAGTAGCAAGTCCATCAAACTGGATTGCTACCTAGGTGAGTAGAGTAAACGTGATTTTTACATTATACAGAGCAGCCTGGGCTCTTATATACTGCATTCTAGAATGCTGTATATAAGAGCCTAATGGTGATGGCTGCAGCTTATAAGGGAAAATCCTGGTGAAAGGTTCCCTTTATACAGAATCCCAGAAATAAGCCATTTACAGATTATATCATTGTTGGAGTCTATGGTGATTAGCTGTCACCTGCTGGAACATAACCACATATCAGGATAATCATAGGTTTGGATGCTACCGTTTAAAGTCAATGAGCTGTCTATGTAAGGCATGATTATGCTGGTCCGTAAGAGGCATAGAAATGTTCTTTGTAGACAATTGGTAAAGATACCAAGTAAGACACAGAGGCCAATTCATCAATACAGGTGGGTGTATCGTGAGTGGCTTCCGCTATGCCAGTCTTGACAGAGTTGATGGTGCCGAATTCATTAGAAAGCACATCATTTAATGAAATTAGCTCTTTTAGTAGGTTGCATGCGCCTCTATGTGCTGCCCTAGAAATGGTGCACCAGTCATAGATGTAGAAAATGTCCACAGGTTTGATAAATTCAACAGGGAAAAGGAAGCAGCGGCACCCGTGCCCCAATATAGCTCCTCCTCAGCTACATCGTTTTTGGCAAAGCTGATCCAAAGTGGCGAGAAAATGCCAAAAGCCATGTTGTACTGAAATTCTGCAACTTTTCAAAGCTTACATATAACTTTTGTAGCATAAAAGCTTTGATGAATCAGCCCAACAACCTTTAATAACTCAGAATGTTTTAATATAAAATTTACAAACAACCCCTTTAGGGAATGTTGGGTAAATCAGATTCTCCCCTACCGTGGAAAGCTTCAAGAGGAACCTCAAGACTCACCTCTTCCAACAAGCCTACAACCTACAATAGCCCTCAGTCCAGTACACCACTGCGCAACCAGCTCTGTCCTCACCTATTGTACCATCACCCATCCCCTGTAGACTGTGAGCCCTCGCGGCAGGGTCCTCTCTCCTCCTATACCAGTCTGTTTTGTACTGTTAATGATTGTTGTACGTATACCCTCTTTCACTTGTAAAGCGCCATGGAATAAATGGCGCTATAATAATAATAAATAATAAAAATAATAAATGAGTTTGTTTTTACTGTTGGCATCATGGGGCGAAATGAAGATGACATTATGGAAATTACTATAAGGCTACAATTTCGGGTAATATTTTTGGAGCACTGTTCTTCGCCTTTCATTCTGTGGAACTTTCAATCTTTTCACATTACAATGATAATAACTAATGAATTTCAATTATTTTCCTTTAACATTTTATTATTTAAAGTGTAAATTATGGTACATAAATGAGCCCGCCTGATATTTGAAGTGACTAAATTGCTTTAAAAGAGCAGATAAAGGGTTCTGCTGGTACAAACCTTGACATTCCTTACCCAGTTGTATGTTTGTACTTTTTCTTTGTAACATGCACAAATGAACTTTTTTTTATGGCTTTCAATGGAATACCTACAGGCTCCTCTCACTCAATTATGACACCTAACACAACAGAAATATATATATATATATATATAAAAAAAGAATTCAATGCAGAGGAAGTTTTTTGTTTCAAATAGAAAACAATAGTTTTCATTACAATAATCTACAATAATTAATACCTTTAAAAATTTTGAAAAATTCCAAAAAGTCACTGATGCTGAAAGATTTAACCCCCCCAAAATAACTTACTTTCTGTATAAATGACATCCTTACATATATAAAAAAAAATAATTCGACTTCATTTGGACTTCATTTGGATTTGTCATTTACTCTTGTGCATAAATATTCCTGGTTAAATAATTGGGAAATTTTATGTGGTATTCAATTCCATATCAGAGGAAGTTAATAAAACCGCACCTATGAGAAACATTAAGGGGTACTTTGCACACTACGACATTGCAAGCAGATTGTTGCGATGCCGAGCGCGATAGTCCACGCCCCCATCGCACATGCGATTTCTTGTGATAGCTGCCGTAGCGAACATTATCGCTACGGCAGCTTCACATGCATTTACCTGCCCTGCGACGTCGCTCTGGCCGGCGAGCCGACTCCTTCCTAAGGGGGCTGGTTGTGCGGCGTCACAGCAACGTCACACGGCATGCGGCCAATAGAAGCAGAGGGGCGGAGATGAGCCAGACGTAAACATCCCGCCCACCTCCTTCCTTCCTCATTGCAGGCGGGACACAGGTAAGGTGATGTTCCTCGCTCCTGCGGCTTCATACACAGCGATGTGTGCTGCCGCAAGAACGAGGAACAACATAATACCTGTCGTTGCAGCGACATTATGGAAATGCCCGACACTACACCGATCATACAATTTCAACACTTTTGTGCTCGTTAATCGTAGTAAAAAGGATTCACATACTCCGATGTCGACAACGACGCCGGATGTGCGTCACTTTCGATTTGACCCCACCGACATCGCAGCTGAGATGTCGTAGTGTTCAAAGTACCCCTAACTGTCTTAATGGTTGTGATGTTAGCTAAGATTTTCAGAATGTCAGACACACCTTCTCATTCAAAGAGTTTTCTTTTTTTTCATGACTGAAAATTGTAGATTCACATTGAAGGCATCAAAACTATGAATTAACACATGTGGAATGAAATACTTAACAAAAAGTGTGAAACAACTGAAAATATGTCTTATATTCTAGGTTCTTCAACGTAGCCACCTTTTTGCATTGATTACTGCTTTGAACACTCTTAGGCCTCTGTCACACGCACGTGAAAAAAACAAACCGTTTTTTCACGTACGTGTTAAAGGGGTGGTTTGCTCCCCGTGTGCCGTGTTTGTGGCACGTTCGTGTTCTCCATGTGTTATACGTAATAACACACGGAGAACGGAAAGTCCTGCCTTACCTGCTTCTTCCGGAGCTGTCTGCGGTGCTGAATGACAGTGTCCGGCACAGGCCACACCCCGCTGACGCTGCTTCCGGCCCCCAGTGAAGAAGATGCGTTGTTCAAATTCACTGGGGGACGGATGCAGGTGACAGCCGCGGCAGAGACTGCAGGGCTGGTGGAGGTGAGTATGTTTTTTTTTTTTTCTTTTTACAATGACATGTGTGTTTCTACGGCACGTGTCACACGGGACCGCATCCACACTACAACCGTGTGGTACGGTTGCGGGCCGTGTGACACCCGTGCTGCCAGAGAAAAATTGACATGTCGGCGTGAGGAACACATGGACACACGTAAGTCCATTCCTAAATACTTACGTGTGTCCTAACCATTAGGAATACCTAGGTCCACGTGTGTATGTGTCTCCGGTATGTGAGAGAAATGTCAAACACGTACCGGAGGCACTAACATGTGACAGAGGCCTTAGAATTCTCTTGATGAGCTTCAAGAAGTAGTCACCGGAAATGGTTCTCACTTCACAGGTGTGCCCTGACAGGTTTAATAAGTGGGATTTATTGCCTTATAAATGGGGTTGGGACCATCAGTTGTGTTGTGTTGTGTAGAAGTCTGGTGGATACACAGCTGATAGTCCTACTGAATAGACTGTTAGAATGTGCATTATGGCATGAAAAAAGCAGCTAAGTAAAATAAACAAGTGGTCATCATTACTTTAAGAAATGAAGGTCAGTCAGTCTGAAAAATTGGGAAAACTTTGAAAGTGTCCCCAAGTGCAGTGGCAAAAACCATCAAACACTACAAAGAAACTGGCTCACATGAGGACCGCCCCAGGAAAGGAAGACCAAGAGTCAGCTCTGCTGTGGAGGATAAGTTTATCCAAGTCACCAGCCTCAGAAATCGCAGGTTAACAGCAGCTCAGATTAGAGACCAGGTCAATGCCACAAAGAGTTCTAGAAGCAGACACATCTCTAGAACAACTGTTAAGAGGAGACTTTGTGCAGCAGGCCTTCATGGTAAAATAGCAACTAGGAAACCACTGCTAAGGACAGGCAACAAGCAGAAGAGACTTGTTTGGGCTAAAGAACACAAGGAATGGACATTAGACCAGTGGAAATCTGTGCTTTGATCTGATGAGTCCAAATTTGAGATCTTTGGATCCAACCACGGTGTCTTTGTGCAACGCAGAAAAGGTGAACGGATCGACTCTACATACCTGGTTCCCATCGTGAAGCATGGAGGAGGAGAGGAGGTGTGGTGATGTGGGGGTGCTTTGCTGGTGACACTGTTGGGGATTTTTTTCAAAATTGAAGGCATACTGAACCAGCATGGCTACCACAGCATCTTGCAGCGGCATGCTATTCCATCTGGTTTGCGTTTAGTTGGACCATCATTTATTTTTCAACAGGACAATGAACCCAAACACACCTCCAGGCTGTGTAAGGGCTATTTGACTAAGAAGGAGAGTCATGAGGTGCTACGCCAGATGACCTTGCCTCCACAGTCACCAGACCTGAACCCAATCGTGATGGTGTGGGGTAAGCTGGACCGCAGAGTGAAGGCAAAAGGGCCAACAAGCGCTAAGCATCTCTGGGAACTACTTCAAGACTGTTGGAAGACCATTTCCGGTGACTACCTCTTGAAGGTCATCAAGAGAATGCCAAGAGTGTGCAAAGCAGTAATCAAAGCAAAAGGTGGCTACTCTGAAGAACCAAGAATATATGACATACTTTCGTTGTTTCACACTTTTTTGTTAAGTATTTCATTCCACATGTGTTAATTCATAGTTTTGATGCCTTCAATGTGAATCTACGATTTTCAGAGTCATGAAAATAAAGAAAACTCTTTGAATGAAAAGATGTGTCCAAACGTTTGGTCTCTGCTGTATATATATATATATATATATATATATATATATATATATATATACAGTGGGGAAATAAAATATTTAGTGAGCCACCAATTGTGCAGGTTCTCCCACTTAAAAAGATGAGAGTGGCCTGTAATTGACATCACAGTTAGACCACTGCTGTGAGAGACAAAATGAGAAAACAAATCCAATAAATCACCTTGTCTGATTTTGCAAGCTTTGCACTTTCATGGCTTCTGGCCCTTTAAACCCACCAAGCAAGTGCACACAGCATTCACTTTTGAACACTGCATGCACATGCATTGCAGGACAGGGTTCATTTGTGAGTGGAGTTAATGCGTGATGCGCTCCTGTCCCACAGCTGAATAGGAGCCACAGCACCAGCATCCCCCAGCATTACTTGCATGTGCTTTCAGACTCTAGTCTCAGTATCCCCCAATGCTGCCTGCTTGTGCTCCCAGCATCCTCAGTATTGTGTATGCTAGCCACTGGATCAAATATTATATATGCCTCCCTACTGGCCTCAGTAACCTGTACGTCCCCCACTAACCCCAGTAACATGTTTGCCTCTCAGTGGCCCCAATAATGTGTATGCCTCCCCACTGGCCCCAGTATTGTGTATGTCCTCCCACTTGCCCCAATATTGTGTATACCCTCCTACTGGCCCCAGTAATGTGCATACCACCCCACTGGCCCCAGTAATCTGTATGCATCTCACTGGCCTCGGTAACGTGTATGCCCCACAGTAACTTGTATGCCCCCCCCAGGAAGCTGTGTTCCTCCAGTGATGTTCCTGTCTGTTAATAAAGCTGTCCTCTTGTTTCGGCACCCTTTGCCTCCAGTACATTTCCTCCAGCAGTGCACTTTACCACTTAATTGTTTTCCATCTACCTCTTACCCAATATAATTTAATTATTAACTCTGTTTTTAGAGAAGCCATAAAGGGTCAAAGGATAAAATTAGTGCTTCACTTGAACAGGCTTTTTATGCCCTTTATGGGCAATATACCTGATATTTTCAAATATCCTTTGTGAGGTATCAACCGGCTGCATTACAAAGGGCCGGTATGTTTTGCAGAAGAGTGGGTGCTCTGCAATGTGAAGTTGGCTGAGACCTGTGGTTCCACAGGATTGCATTACATGCAGAGCCATGGAAAGGTGTGTGATGCTGATTACACACTCCTTACCACCTGTGGGTGTGGCTCCAGGGGTTAAAGCAATCCTGTCTCTGACCCTGGGTGGAGTGTGTCTAGGGCAGTCTAGAGAGAGACTGGCTCTAGACTTCCAGTGTGTGTGCTGGAGACGAGTGAGAGCAGAGCAGGGAGCTCTGGGTGTATCGGCCTGTGTGGAGGCTGAACACAGGGCTCTGAAATTGAGTCTGAGTTGAGACTGAGGTGAGTGCAGCCAGGCCAGGGCTGTAGGGCCGAATCTCTCCAGGAGGAGAGACAGACAGGGGTCTGCAGAGGGCCCTGGGTGCTGGAAGGAACCTTGGCTAGAGCTGTACGCTGGCAGGAGCCAGAGATTGGGGAAGTTGCTAAAACTTCCACTATGGACTTATAATGGACTGGATGGCCACGGTACGTGGATCATTTATGTTGAAGAGCAGTTTATGCTAAGAGTGTTTTTAAATAAACTGCCGGAATTTTTATAAAGAGACTGTGTACATATGTTGCTGAAGCTACCTCACACCGCTGCAAGCGAGTGAAACCCCCAGGTTGCGGGGTGCAACGTTACACCTTATATAAGCCAATAGCTACGTAAATGTCCTAAACATCATCAATGCACTTACACTTGAGCCACTTTATATAACCTGCTACCGTGAGAATACAATATATTTTTCAGTATGCTTTTTTACTGTGAGAGTATACAGTATATATATATGTTTCTTTTTTATATGAATAAGCAGAGAGACCCTGTTTTCTGATTATTGATGCGTATCAGGAAAGCAAGTATGTGTACATCAAGGTCAGCAGCTGATGTCATGGGACAAGGGCCCCTTGAGCTATGGTGGAGTGAAGGTAAGGCACCCCCGGAGCTATGTGATAACTGCCTCACGAGCAATGGAAGGGATGAAGAGGGAAGACCTAAAGATAGATAAACATCACAGGCTTTTTACATATACTTTAATATAGCCAATGGCATACGTAGGAATTTTTCCCTGCTCTAAAAATGGCTTGCAAAAAAATAAAGCACCTTACTTGTGCAACTTCACTGAGAAGGAATTCATGCCAGATATATTGTGTGGTGTGAATTTCTCTGCTGGCTCTCAGCGACCTTCAATCAGAGATTACAGAAGACATTCAGTGGTTAAGAAAGAGATTTCCCAAAAACTATAGAATTTTTCCTTAACACTACAAGACTACTCAACAGCTCCTTTATCACAGGCTCTGTATCTATCTCATTTTGCCTTGAATAGCCCCATCTATTGACAGCAATGCAATAGCAATTTAGTGCACTACTGTGTCCTACTAGCACAATTATCATTTTCTCCAAACAGTGGAAGGTCCCAGAATTGAGATTCCCACCTATCAGACATTTTTGACATATTTTAATGACTACGGTATGTCATGAATATCTGTCGTGGGGAAAAAAAGTCTCTGTAATAACAGCAAAGAACGGGATTTACTTTTACTGTATATCCTTATTAGTGTTTGACGACATCAAAACAAATATAAAGCTGAGTTTGGAATAGGAAATTAATGATAACTACAGTGATTCTTTATTCACAAGAGGCAAATGAACCCTAGTTTTTTAATAAAGAGCGTGCACACAAATCATAATCAAGTTTAAATACTCCATGGATTGTTTATCCTACTCAAGGTTGCCGCTGCTGAAGGATATTTTATTTTCGTCTCTCTCATAATCACCATATGGTTTACTGGTTGGTTGCAAATCAATATTTTATCATCCACGGGATATAATTCTTTGGAGCACAATCCTTTTTACAGATGATCTGTTTTGGTAATTTAATACGTGCTCAATGCTCACATGTAAGTGTAGAGAACTTTTAAACACTTAAAATTAATTTTCTCCAGAATGAGAAAAATAAAACAAACTAGCTTTACTGCATTACATTACACGCTGTCTGAATCTTATCTTGTACAATGCGCAAAATAATACAAATTACATAAAAAATTAGATTAAAAAAACATTAATATTCTGTCTTAAAGCAAGTTAAAAATACAAATTAAAGTATGCTTATGCAGTATACTGTACATATACCCATCAGCTGTAGCGGGAGATACATTAGGCAACAAATAAACGGTTAGCTCTTGAAATTGTATTACAAGCAGAAAAAAATTGGTTGGTATGAAGATCTGAGAGGCTTTCATAATGGCAAAATTGGGATGGCCAGATGACTAGTTCGGCAAATCTACAAATCATCACATCATGGAGGTTCATTCTGTTATGCATTGGTTAGAAATAGTGATGCTCGGACGGGCTCTACCTGAGTAACGAGTATAATACCCAGTCTTACAGCACTGGGGTCCTGGGTTCAAATCCCACCAAGGACACCATCTCCAAGGAGTTTGTATGTTCTCCCCATGTTTGTGTGGGTTTCCTCCAGGTTCTCCGGTTTCCTCCCACACTCCAAAGACATACAGATAGGGACTCTAGATTGTGAGCCCCAATGGGGACAGTGTTGCCAGTGTATGTAAAGTGCTGTGGACTTAATAGCGCTATATAAATTAATAAAATTATTATTAATTATTATTATTAATGGAAGTCAATGGAAATCTTGAGACTCTTTTCAGGATGACCCTAACAAGAAGACAGGGAAGACGGAAAAATCACTGAATGCATGTGAACACAAATGGAATGGAAACAGTATGGGAAAGATGCCGGACACATCTCTGACGCTGCTGGGAATAATGTTGTCTGAGTAGTAGTCGACGTTTATGGACTCACAATAAAACTACAGGAAAAAATGTTAGGAAACGTTATCTAAGGGGGAAACTTTTCTCCTTGAAGAGACTGACAAACCAATCTGGCTGTCAGCAGTGAGGAGTCTTAAGACCCCGTCACATGCTATGATATATCTAACGATATGTTGGCGGGGTCACGGAATTTGTGACGCACATCCGGCATCATTAGAGATGTCGTAGCTTGTGACAGCTCCTAACGACTGTGAATGAGCAAAAATACTCACCTTATCGTTGCTCGTTGACACGTTGTTCATTTTCAAAATGTCGGTCCTCCTTCTGTGCTCCGGTTGTTCATCGTTCCTGAGGCAGCACACATCGCTATGTGTGACACCCCGGGAATGAAGAACAACAACTTACCTGCATCCCGCCAGCAATGCGGAAGGAAGGAGGTGGGCGGGATGTTACGTCCCGCTCATCTCCGCTTCTATTAGCTGGCCGCTCTGTGACGTCGCTGTGATGCCGAACGTCCCTCCCCCTTCAGGCAGTGGATGTTCACCGCCCACAGCGACGTTTTCCGGGAGGTAAGTACGTGTGACAGGGGATTAACGACTTTGTGCGCCACGGCAACTAATTGCCCGTGACACACAAACAACGGAAGCGGGTACGATCGCTCATGCGATCGCACGATAGATCGTACCGTGTGACGCTGTCTTTAGGCTATGTGCCCACGCTGCAGAAAATTTGCAGAATTTGCCATGATTTTTTCGCAGAATTTCCGCGGATTTTTCAAAAATACACAGTACAGGAGTCCCCAGCCATCTCTATAGCATTTGAGGAGTGATGTGCATATGCTGCGTTTTTTTCCGCAGCATGTGAATTATTCCTGCGGATTTCTCTGCACGGTCCCATACTTACCTGCCTTGAATGAAGACACCGGAGTCACTTCCTCCGGTGCACAGGAGCACAGTGGAGCCAGGAGCAGGAGGTGGGCGGGGCCTGTATGAGCTCCGCTCATGTGACAGCCAGAGCTAGTTCAGGCCCGCCCACCTCCTGAAATGTGCAGACAGACACGGCCGGAAAGTAAAGTGCCCCGTGATGGAAGTATGAATGCCCCGATCACTCCAGCACTTGTTCTGCATTGAGGATGCAGTGCCAAAGCCATGGTACTGTATCCTCAATGCAGAATGACCGCAGTATATCCGCAAGACATTCCGCAATACAACCGCAGCATGTAAACATACAAAGTTGTGCTGCGGTTTTCTGGGAGCTGCTGTGGAATGCTTTTCCAGTGGGCAAATAGCCTTATAGCTTCAATGCTTTTCTGGGTAATATTGTATCTTCAGGGAGGAAGGAGACAAACTCTAATGCCACCTATTGGAAGTAGCAATCATAAAAGTCAAAAGTGGCTCTTTAACGAGCCTTTTCATATGACCTAGGATTTATGCCTAGGATGATTGTCTTTCATCATTGCAAAGTATGAGATCTGATCTGGCTGAATGAGAAGCTATAGTAAGGTCTAAGGGGAAAACTTATGTCATGTACAATTACTTGTACATAATCCAAGATTGAAAAGAGAAAAAAAGCCTCCTCTGCCCCTTAATAAATTCACAGAAAAAAGGGCAACAGTGTTTACCCGCCCAGGCCACAGAATCAAATGCGCTCACTTGATGCAGCAAAACCCACTAATAAAGATGGAGGCAACATGTGCAAGACACTGATGGAGCAACCACTCACACACTCACTCCATGGAGGGGGTGATTGCTTAGTATTAAAATTGCACACAAATGGCTTGTATAGGGCACCGTTCACACATATAGGTGCACAGTGTCTGGCTTACAGCCTATTTATGACCCCCATACTATTAGATTAAGCGGGCTGCCCAGCATTATGTAAGTGCACCACACAGGAAAGGAGACCCTAGTTAACAAGGCCTATGTTAATCAGCCTGGCTGCATCCTGTGTAAAGATATAAGTGTAGGTATTCAAAATACTTGAAAATCTTTGACGTTGGGTTCTGTACTTTGGCCAAAATATTAACTAATGCATTATATATATATATATATATATATATATATATATATATATATCATATTTTTTATTTTTGCACTTATCATATCTGTATGCGTCCTGCATACTGGATGCAGCCGGGCCAATTAATGTAGGCCTTGTAAACTAGGGTCTCCGTTCCTGTGTGGTACACATATATGTGATGATACAGTGCCTTGAGAAAGTATTTGGCCCCCTTAAATTTTTCAACCTTTTCCCACATTTCAGGCTTCAAACATAAAGGTGAAAATTGTAATTTTATGGTGAAGAATCAATTGTGAAGTTGAACGAAATTTATTGCTTCTTTTAAACTTTTTAAAAAAATAAATAACTGAGTATTGGGGCGTGCAATATTATTCGTCCCCTTTAAGTTAATACTTTGTAGCGCCACCTTTTGCTGTGATTACAGCTGCAGCCGCTTGGGGTATGTGTCTATCAGTTTTGCACATCGAGAGACTGAAATTCTTGCCCATTCTTCCTTTGCAAACACCTCGTGCTGAGTGAGGTTGGATGGAGAGCGTTTGTGAACAGCAGTTTTCAGCTCTTTCCACAAATTCTCAATTGGATTCAGGTCTGGACTTTGACTTGGCCATTCTAACACCTGGATACGTTTATTTGTGAACCATTCCATTGTAGATTTTGCTTTATGTTTTGGATCATTGTCTTGTTGGAAGACAAATCTCCGTCCCAGTCTCAGGTCTTTTGCAGACTCCAACAGTTTTTCTTCAAGAATGGTCCTGTATTTGTCTCCATCCATCTTCACATCAATTTTAACCATCTTTCCTGTCCCTGCTGAAGAAAAGCCATCCCAAACCATGATTCTACCACCACCATGTTTGACTGTGGGGATGGTGTGTTCAGGGTGATGAGCTGTGTTGCTTTTACGCCAAGTGTACCGCCCCGCGGCCTCGGCTGCAACCGCCGAGACGCTCGGATCCATGCTTGCGTTCTACGGGTGGTGGCTCGAGCCTCTCACGGACCCGGGGGTCACGTCGCTCTTCAAGGAGGTTGGCGTTACACACGGGGGATGCGGGTATTTGGTTTTGGGACGATTGTTCGTGACGCCACCCATGGCTTGTGGTGATGGTGGACACCACCGCTGTGGTGAAGGTATGGGGACTCCCGGGAGCGGTGTAGTGGCGCAGCTAGGTGTTGACCCCTCCGTAGGTAGGGGGTGTTGGTCCCGGGGCCCGATTGTGCGAGGGCCGGGGTGAAGGGTGCAGTGTTGCGGTGCAGCGCGGTGCGGTGCCTGATGGCACTGGTGTACTCACGATTAAACCACACAGAGTCACTGGTAAACCAAACGGAGGAATGAATGGGGCCCGCAGCCGGCCGAAGCTTCCTAGTCGGGTTGGCAATGTCCGCCTATCTCCTGCACCTGTGTTTGTAGCGTGACCACTGTGCCTGGGCACTGGTAGTCCACTCCCCGGCGTGTATGTGTCATAGGAGCCCCTTTTGCCCGCAGGCGCTGGCCCTTGGATCTTTGGCCTCTGGCGGTGGTTACTATCCGGACGGGTTGGGCTGTTGCCTTCAATCGGGACTTTCATGGGAATAAACCCCTGAGGTCCAGACCGCAATCAGTTAATTCGACTATGGTGCTGGCATATAGCCTAGTTCGGGGTCTGAGTACCCTGCCTGGTGCTCCGGTATCCAGTTAGCTCCCTGGTTTGGTTCCGGCGGGCCCCTACCCTGTAATGGTCCCTTACGGTTCCGCTGGTCGTGTTCCCGGTCTCCTGCAGGCGGCCACTGCTGTCTGCCTGACTGTTTGGGCCGTCTGTTTGCACTGACTGTCTGAACTCAACTCTCTGACTGAACTAGCTGTCTTCCTGCCTCAGCCCAGCAGACTCCTCAGGGAGCGTGTCTTTCCACCTGACTGCGCCCACCTGGTGTGCCTGTCCAACATTGAGGGAGGCAATCAGGTCTTTGTGGTTGACTGGTGGTACCTTTCTAGTGTGGGGGTGTATGTGGTGAGTGTTGTGACCTGTGACCCGTGGGGTCCAGGGCGTCACACAAGCATATCATTTGGCTTTGTGCCCAAATAGTTCGATTTTGGTTTCATCTGACCAGAGCACCTTCTTCCACATATTTGGTGTGTCTCCCAGGTAGCTTGTGGCAAACTTTAAACAACACTTTTTATGGATATCTTTGAGAAATGGCTTTTTCCTCGCCACTCTTCCATCAAGGCCAGATTTGTGCAGTGTATGTCTGATTGTTGTCCTATGGGCAGACTCTCCCACCTCAGCTGTAGGTCTCTGCAGTTCATCTAGAGTGATCATGGTCCTTTTGGCTGCATCTCTGATCAGTCTTCTCCTTGTTTGAGATGAAAGTTTGAATGGACAGTTGGGTCTTGGTAGATTTGCAGTGGTATGATACTCCTTCCATTTCAATATGATCACTTGCACAGTGCTTCTTAGGATGTTTAAAGTTTTGCAAAGGTTTTTGTAACCAAATCCAGCTTTAAACTTCTCCACAACAGTATCACGGACCTGCCTGTTGTGTTCCTTTGTCTTCATGATGCTCTCTGTGCTTTAAACAGAACAGTGAGACTATCACAGAGCAGGTGCATTTATAGGGAAACTTGATTACACACAGGTGTATTATATTTATCATCATCAGTCATTTAGGACAACATTGGATCATTCAGAGATCCTCAATGAACCTCTGGAGTGAGTTTGCTGCACTGAAAGTAAAGGGGCCCGAATAATATTGCACACCCCAATATTTAGTTATGTATTTTTAAAAAAAGTTTAAAATAAGCAATAAATTTCGTTCAACTTCCCAATTGTGTCCCACTTGTTGTTGATTCTTCACCATAACATTAACATTTTCATCTTAATGTTTGAAGCCTGAAATGTGGGAAAAGATTGAAAAATTCAAGGGGGCCGAATACTTTCGCAAGGCACTGTATATCATGAGGGGCGTATATGGATTGCATGTGATATTGAGTCTTTTTACTCCTGTATCCCATACGACCTGGGCATTAAAGCTATTTGGGATATGTTGAAAAAGTATACGTTATGGTTAAGATCGTTGTTCATTTATCCTGTTGGCTTTAGATTATCTTTTGAAACATAATTTTGTTTATGCAAAATTTTCTCCTTTTTCAAATTTGTTTTTTTCTTGGTGGGAGAATGAATTTGTTTTTTCTACGGCAAATCCTTTTTTTTTATCTATTAGGTGATACAGCAGATGCCTGGACAATATTTTGATCATTTGTAAGTCCAGTTTGTCTGCTGTACCTAATTTGGTTGAGAAAAAATTAAAAACTGGAATAGACAAACTATTTTTGTTACCACATACAGTAGAGAATATAATGAAATCTTTAATATTGTAAAGAAACATATACCAATTATGAATAGTGATGACCTTTTGGATGGAATTATAAAGGTGTCTTTTTTCGGCCAAGAGGTTACAGACTTTGTCTAATTTTTTGGCCCTAGCTTAATCAGTGAACAATCTAAAATAGTAGGGAATACCTAGCTTACATCAAGGGTTTTTTTCAAATGTGGAGGGGACAGATGTGGTTTATGCAAATATGCTAAAAAAAACTGTGAACTTTGAAAATAAAAAATATAAAATAAAACAATTCATGAATTGCAGTACAAATTATGTAATTTACTGTATTTGTTGTAATATATGTAAATTGAGATATGTCGGTTGTACAACAAGAAAACTGAGACAAAGAATAGGGGAGAATTTGCGTGACTCTTTGAATAATGAAACTCCTACCTCTTCCAATGTCTTAAAACATTTTTTTCAGCGAACATGGAGGAAATTTGGAAGATTTTGAATTTTTTGTGATTGAAAAACTACCTATTACGAAAAGAGGTGGTGACCGAAAGAGAACTCTTTTAAATAGAGAAGCATTCTGATATGAATAATGGACACTTCTGTTCCCAAAGGACTAAATAAAAGAATGGACATTGATATTGCATTATTAAATTCTCTTGAATAATAGTTTAGTGCATTTATTTTTTCAAAAAAAAATGTTTGTGTGTTTATCATTTTGGTTAAAGAAAAAGGAAATTGTCTTCTTGTTTAAGGGTTAAGTGGGCTTTACACGCTGTGATTTCGCTAGCGAGATTGCAAGTGATCGTACCCGCCCCTGTCGGTTGTGCGACACAGGCAAATCGCTGCCCATGCCGCACAACCTCGCTTAACCCCGTCACACGGCAGGCATCCAATAGAAGCGGAGGGCCGGAGACGAGCGAGACGTAACATCCCGCCCACCTCCACCCTTCCGCATTGCCGGTGGAGGCAGGTAAGGAGATGTTCATCGCTCCTGCAGTGTCACACACAGCAATGTGTGCTGCCGCAGGAACGACGAACAACATCGCTAATAAGCAGAGAACGATTTTTTGTTTCAGAACGACCTCTCCGCGGCAAATGATTTTGAACACTTTGCGATCGTTTAAGGTCGCTCATAAGTGTCACACACTGCAATATCGTTAATGACGCCGGATGTGCGTCACAAACACCGTGACCCCCGACGATAATTCATTAACGATATCGTAGCGTGTAAAGCCCGCTTTAGTGTTGTCAATGAAACCATCTGGACATGGAGGAGGGGGACTTTTCTCCACCCACCTTTTGTGTTTTTTTTCAACCAAGTCCCTTTATATATTTATCTTAGATGACTATTTAGTCAGGTTAAGACTAAGGCGGGCATTGCACACTACGACATCGCAGGTGCGATGTCGGTGGGGTCAAATTGAAAGTGACGCATATCCAGCGTCGCTCTCGATATCGTAGTGTGTAAATCCTTTTTGATACAATTAACGAGCACAAAAGCGTTGAAATCATATCTTTGGTGTAGCGTCGGTCATTTCCATAATTTCGGAAGGACCGATGTTACGATGTTGTTCCTCTTTCCTGCGGCAGCACACATCTCTGTGTGAAGCCGCAGGAGCGAGGAACATCTCCTACCTGTGTCCTGCGGCTCAAACCGCTATGCAGAAGGACAGAGGTGGGCGGGATGTTTACGGCCTCACTAATCTCCGCCCCTCCGCTTCTATTGGCCACCTGCCGTGTGACGTCGCTATGATGCTGCATGACCCACCCCCTTAATAAGGAAGCGGGTCACCGGCCAGATCGACGTCGCAGGGCAGGTGAGTGCATGTGAAGCTGCCATAGCGATAATGTTCGCTACGGCAGCTATCACAAGATATCGCAGCCCTAAGAGGTTATCCTCGAAACACATTAATCTGGAGTATTCTGACCTGTTTTTACAAGTGTATCTCCGTATGTGAACAAACTTTTTTATGATATTGGAATAAAAGACGATTTTATTATGTGCTGGGCTTACTACTTTTTTTCTATTTGGATCCCTGGAGGTGATTGTCCGTGCACTGGGTACAGGTGAGATGGTCTTTTTGTTTTTTCTATTACTACGTCAAGGTGCCATGGTTACTTCCATCACTGAAGCATGGCTGAGTCACCTCTTCCTCACGGCCACAGTACCACCAAACCCAAAAAAGGAAAGAGTGTTAATCTATTATTCAAAGCTCTCATATTCAGATTCCAAATTCCAAAACTGTCAGGTTCGATTCCAAATCCAACTACGAGCTTTTAAATGCAGTAACTAAACTGTCCACCACTGAGCAGAAAATTGTCTGCTGTGTAGGAATCATTAAAACAGGCAGTCAAAGCACTGGTGTCCTAACGTCACGCTCTTGAAATAAAGCAATGCAGTGTGAACTTCTACAAGTTGGCATCGGTCACTTCTGGTTTTTGAACACTCTGTTGCAGGAGGTTACGGGGCCTATGTCTATTTTAATTGGGTGCTGTGTGGTGGATATTGGGGCAATGAGAGCTGTGAGGGTCAAGTGAGTAAACTGGCTGTTTAGGGACTTTTTAAACATTGAGTGCTGTGTGGTAGATCTCAAGCAATTTTGGCTGTGATAGTTAACCTGTTAAGGCCCCTAAACAGTGACTTTATTTTACAATTCGTGGTCTGTGTGGAACTGTCAATCTTGGCTGTGTGGGGAACTGGGAATACAAGCTACATACGGCAAATTTGTGTGTAGGTCAACTGTTTAAAGAGGCTCTGTTGTGGCCTAGATTTTAAATTTACACTCTGGTTAAACTGGCAATCTTGCCTATGTGGGTGAATTGGGAATACAGGCTCTGTAAGGGAAATTGGTTAAACGTATTGAACTGTGGGGAAACTGTGGGGAAAGTCTGGCAATCTTGACTGGTGGATGAGCTAAAGGGTGCTTTACACACTGCGACATTGCTAACGATATGTCGTCGGGGTCACGTCGTTAGTGACGCACATCCGGCGCTGTTAGCGACATCGCAGCATGTGACACCAAGGAGCGAAGATCAACGAGTGAAAAAAACGTGAAAAATCGTTGCTCGTTGACACGTCGCTCATTTCCCAAATATCATTGCTGCTGCAGGTACGATGTGGTTAGTCGTTCCTGCGGCAGCACACATCGCTGTGTGTGACACCGCAGGAATGCCGAGCATCTCCTTACCTGCGTCCACCAGCAATGAGGAAGGAAGGAGCTGGGTGGCATGTTCGGGTCGCTCATCTCCGCTCCTCCTCTGCTATTGGACGGCTGCCGTGTGATGTTACTGTGACGCCACATGAACCGCCCCCTTAGAATGGAGGTGGATCGCCGGCCAGAGCAACGTCGCAGGGAAGGTAAGTCCGTGTGATGGGTGTTAGTGATGTTGTGCGCCATGGGCAGCGATTTGCCTGTGACGCACAACCGACGGGGGCGGTACGCTCGCTAGCGATATCGCTACCGATATCGCAGCGTGTAAAGTACCCTTTAGAATACAGACCCCCTGTAAAGGCCTTTTTTAAATTGTTGGTCTGGGGAGAATCTCTGAAATCCATCTGTGTGAGGTAACTGTCAAAATTTTGAGTTTCTTCACTTTACTAGGGTGACAGAAGCCCTTTAAGTTTACCTATCCACATTTGTTAACAGAGCAATTGATATGCTCTTACTCTCATTCAGGTTCCTTTTGTAGCCCTCTAGTTCTACTACAAACCATTTTACAGCTCTGATCTTGCATTCCAAATTGACTTTTATGGGGTTCATTGTTCAGGGTTAAGTTTGGCGTCAAGTTCGCTTGCTGATCCCTACTTTTTTTTCCTGTGCTGGTTCGGTGAATCCGATCAACCACGGGTTTGCTTATAACTAATGGAGAGGCATGTATGAGACCACCCCCATTTATCAAAAAGGTTTCCATGAAGTTCCATTGTAGTCCACAATCCTGAATGTAGCTCTAGGAACTGTAAATAGCAGTAATGTACAGCTATTCACAGGTGCTGGGTAGTGACAACTCTCATCAGCGCCACCGTCTCTCGCTGACTGCAGCGTTCAGCCGGCAGCTCTGAAAAGAGTTGTCAACATTATCCGATACCTGTGAATAGCTGTACTTTAATGCTGTTCACAGTTGCTGGAGCTGCATTTAGGGAACATGAACTACGTTGAAGTAGCTTTGTGGGAACATTTTTTGATAATAAACTGGTGAATCATAGATAGTTTGGGGGAGTCTTAATTCAGATAAACTATGTTTTCCAATGTGTGTGTTTTTTGGAATACTAGGCCAGTAATGGGGGGTGTCTGATAGATACTTCCCCATTACTTAACCCTGGGATTGATATCAGCTGACACTACACAGCTGATATCAACCTCAAAAAATCTTACCCTCGTTTGCCACCGCACAAGGGTAATCGGGAAGAACCGGGCAAATTGCAAAAATTGGCAAATTTTATGTGATGTGCTAATTCTGGGATAGTGCAGGCTGGTATTTTTAGTCTGGAAAATATGTAGAAAAAACATCCAGCACCATAACAGGACTCCAACCAGGAAGATAGATAAAAAAGTTTTTTCGTTTTATTTCGATCAGAATTAGAGAGGAGCGATATTCGAATCGAACTGTTCGCCAATCTCAAATTCGACCTGTTTTAGGCGACGTTCGAGTCGTTCGACGAATGCGAACAATTAGCTTCAAATTCGACAGTTCGAGGTTATGTTCAATAACGGTTCGATCACCAAAAGCGTAACTGGCTTTTCACAGTAATACTGTCATTCAATGTTAATACAGTGAACCTTAACGAGAACAATCCGTTCTGGGAGTGTGCTTGTTAACCAAGTTACTCATTCAGTAAAGCAAGATTTCCCATAGGAAATCATTGCAATGCAAAAAATTCCTTCCACAACTTGTTAAATGTCCCATCCTGGTCCCCTATTGTGCCATTCCACACATGCACAAACACGTACAAACACGTACAAACACACACAAACATGTACAAACACACACAAACACATACAAACACACACAACATGTGCAAACACACACAAACACACACAAACATACACGCACACACACATATTATACTCACTTTACCTTCCGTTCCATCACCGGCCTCCTGGGACTAGCAGTTCGCCGGTACAAGATGTGTATCGGGTAACCATCGCTACCGATGCCGGAACTTCCGCTGACAGAGAGCTGACATCTAAAGGCAGGAGTCGCCTGCCTCTGATTGGCCAGCGTGCTGCCTTTGAGTAGCATCTGACAGAGGAAGTTCCTTCCTTGTCGCGATGGTTACCCGATACACATTTCTGTAGCGGCGAACTATGTGTCACTAATATCTAAAATGAATAACCCTAGAATTTCAAAGAATGGATTCTCACCATGTGTTCTCCAAATTTGAACTAAAATTAATAAGCGTGCCCATGTATTGCAGTCTACATTTTTAATGTATGTTACTAAATATGCAAATCTGTAACTTCTGCAGGTTCACAGAAGACCAATAATTTTTACAGAGATGCAAACTTAAAAAAATCATGGCCCCTGAATACTACTTCAAGGGAACAGATGATGAAGCATGCAGAAATATTGCTGTGCTTTAAAATGGTAGGATAAGACGATTAGAAGAAATTTATTGCTGCACAGGCAAAATCAGGAACATGCTGAGGTTTTACTCAAAGACAGGAAAAAGACTGAAAAATGACTGAATAAAATAATAATAGAACAAAATCAAGGTCAGTCCAAGGACTGGAACACAAAGAATGTGGCTGCTTTTTGGAGGAATAATATTACGCCTTTGTGGTCCCAGTCAGATGACACCAAAGAAAACCCCTAAAGTCTAACTCATGCCAAAAACATATTTAGGTTTCATTTCATCCTATGGAAGGTTTTTTGTAATCTTAATGCTACCATGTAAAGAATAGATCTTCTGGTTTGCCATAATTGTAGCCGTTGCTGGACATAAGAGCAAAGGATCCCTCAGTTATTGCATAGTAAAGTACAGAGAAGGAACTATGGGAGTCACTTTTTGGGAAATGTTATAATACTGTATATTGGTAAGGCTAAAAATTAGTTTCCAGTTTTTGCTTTGTTAACTTTGAAAGTCAAATCTTGACTTATTAGGCTAGTTTCACACTTGCGTTGAATGGCATCCGTTGCATTGCGTTGTATGACGGATGCAACAGATGCGTTGCATATAGTGGCACAACGGATTCAACGGATCGTACAAAATAACGCAATCCGTTATAGGGTTTTTTTTTTACTTTACACATCCGGGCATGCGCAGTTGTGTAAAGACGGGTGTGTTATCGGAATCCGTCAAATGACGGATTCTAACGGAATCCACCACCATAGGCGTCTGTTATAAAAACAACGGATGCCGACAGAATCCTGCAGGTTGCGGTTTTTTTACACTCCGCCAAGCGCAGAAAAATGCTACATGCAGCGTTCCATCCGCCAGATGGATGCAATGCAGCATCGGCTGACGGATGCAACGCAAGGCCATCCGTTGCTATCCGTTGCTAATAGAAGTCTATGAAGAATAAAGCGGTTTCCTGTAATGGTTACTGTAATTCCACAAGGCAGCGGATAGCAATGGATGCCGTTCAACGCAAGTGTGAAAGCAGCCTTAAATGGAACATATCATAATATTAGGATTTCACATGACTGACTCTTGGACAAATGATTTAAATTACCAAGAAAGGCCCTTTAAGTGGAATCTGTCAGCAGGTTTTTTGCTATGTAAGCTGAGGTCAGCATGCTGTAAGAGTTAAAAAGCAAAAAACAACGCTTCTCTTATCAGTGTGTGTGTGTGTGTGTGTGTGTGTGTGCGCATTTGTTTAAGGGTTTATTATGCTGTAATTGACATTACAGGACTAGAAACTCACACGCCCCTGCTGGGATTGACACCTCACAGTCAATACACAATCTCTATTGAGAGCCTGGTGTTGGCAGTGGCAGCCATTCTGTGTTTCTGAATCTAAATTATTTGATTGTTTCCAAATGGTTTCTGCCAGTAATCTAAGTGATACATCATTGGATTCAGAATCTCCATGCCTACATTATGTTGCTGTCGGATAAGGTAGCAAAAACCTGCTGATAGATTCCCTTTAATCAACTATAACTAGGAAGATAGAATAAAAACAATTCATATCAAATGTAACTCTAGAATCTTTATTTACTATCATTGAAAAATGACCAATTGTTTGCTCTTATTTTATTCCCACTGCTCTTTTTTCACTTTTTTTTAAATCCACCATACAGTTTCAGGGATGTGAAACAGATCTCTGTAACCATATTTAAAGAATGTAAAATTCAGGACAGCAGTAAGAATATAGTGATAGCTGTTACGTCCGGGTGGTGGAAGCACTGGACCGTACACCGATTTCCCCTGAGAAGGCAGCCAGGCTGGTCACCCCGCCAGAGGGTCCTGATGCACGGCAGCCGGAGCACTATAGGTAGCTGGACAGTCCATAGAGAAGCAGGAAAGGTGGATGATGCTGAACCCACGGAGTTCTGGACGGTAGTCCGGGTGACGAGGCTCAGGGTCCGAGGCCGGGTTATAGGGTCAGGCGGGATCCGGAACCTGCTGAGCGATGGAACGGGTCACCGAACGGAGCCAGGGACTGGAGACTGGCGGAGCTGCAGAGGTGGTGGGACATCCGCCTAAGTCACCGTCAGGGTCCAGGGATGGACTTGGTTCGGAGCGACTGGCGTGGCAGGACAGGCTCTACGAGACAGGACAGGGTTAATACAAGGCAAAGCACAGGGCAAAGCAATACGGGGACCTGAACACTAGCTTGCTAAACACGTAGAACAGGCCCCGCCCACCAGGAAAGAGAAACCTTATATACCCTGTACCTGTCTATGCAATATCCTGTTTCTGGGTGCTAGCCCTTTAAGAAAGGGTCAATGACCGCGCGCGCGCCCTAATGCGTATGCGCGAGGCCCGTGTGCCAGAAGCCAGTCCAGGAAGCGGTGAGGAGGAAGCAGGAGCACCCGGCTGGGAGTCCCACGTCGCAGAGGAGCGCCGGGAGCGGGGAGCTGGACGCATGGAGGCCGCAGGCGGGGAAGAGGAGGCCGGGACCGGAGTGGTAAGCAGGGGATGCCGCCGGGGAGCGGGCCACGGGGACCGGAGAACGGGACCAGGGGACCGGGAAGCGTGACAATAGCAAAGTTTGGCCTCTTTTAACCTGGTGACAGGTCCTCTTTCAAAGAAAAAATATACATAAAAAAATAGGAAGACATCATGTAATTGCAGCCAATTTTTGTAAGTACTCTCCCTGCCCATATTCTATATTAGCGCATAGAAGTATCATAGAGAGGAATATGTCTATTCTAAACATACTGTATCACAGAATTGGGATTGTAACTATGTATTGGTAAGTATGGCCTCCTTTTTTTTGTAATGTGCTTTTTGATGTGTTGTTTAGTAAATTGCTATTAATTTTCGTGTAGGGACTCAAACGACAATGAAGACCCTTGACACAAGTTTCAAGATTGAGCACACTGGCCAAAATATCAACTAAAATCTCATGTAATTTTTAATCTCTGAAAAATGCCCCAGGCCCTGTAATCTTGGTGTCTATAGTTGTGGGGTGTACTTACAAAGTACTGTCCTAATGGTCTAATAGTATGGGTGTGATCAATAGGCTATTAGTCGCCATGTTGCACTACGTATAGCAATTGGACTGGAACCTTATATACATTATCCATGTACATTTGTAATACTTTGCAACCACCTCCATGAGTGGTAGGGATGTAAGTGGTGGTTCATTAGTATTTTTCACCTGTGCTGTTTCAACCATATACCAATGTGACCTGTCTGAACTCAGTATATTCGCATTGTGACCAGGTATTGGTGAGAATAACATATTTTCTAAGCTCTTTTTAAATTTAAACATTGATAATTTAACCTCAGAATAGGTCATTAATGTCTTATCAGCAGGAATGCGACACCCATCATCCCCAATGATCGTATTTTCTTGGCGCTGCTACCAGTCTGAGCTAATCAGTTGTGAAGCTGCACATTTCCATTAATGGATACTGGCTGGGCTGGGTACTTCACATACACTATCCATTGATTTGAGTAAGAAGCGGGTGCAGTACCCAGCCATGGCCACTATTCTGTTGATGGAGCTGTGCTGTGCAGCTCTGCAACTGAGTAGTTCCTGTCACCGGCGGAATCAAGAACAGCTGATTGGAGGGGGTTAATGGTGTCGAATTCCTGCTGATCAGACATTGATGACCTATCCTAAAGGGTGCTTTACATGCTGCGACATCGCTTGTGATAGCTAGCGATGTTGTGTGCGATAGCACCCGCCCGCGTCACTCGTGCGACATTTAGTGATCGCTGCTGTAGCGAACATTATCAGTACGGCAGCGTCACACGCACTTACCTTGACAGCGACGTCGCTGTGACCACCGAACAATCCCTCCCTCAAGGGGGAGGTGCGTTCGGCGTCATAGCAACGTCACTGTGGCGTCACTAAGTAGCCGAACAATAGAAGCGGAGGGGTGGAGATGAGCGGGACGTAACATCCCACCCCCCTCATTCCTTCCTCATTGCCGGTGGATGCAGGTAAGGAGATGTTCGTCATTTCTGCGGTGTCACACATAGCGATGTGTCCTGCCGCAGGAGCGACGAACAACATTGGACCTGTGGCAGCAGCAATATTAAGGAAAGGAGCGATGTGTCAACGATCCTCGTTTTTGAACAATTTTTCGATCATTGATAGTCACTCCTTGGTGTCACACGCTGCGATGTCGCTACTGGCGCTGAATGTGCGTCACTAACGACGTGACCCCGACAATATATCGGTAGCGATGTCGCAGCATGTAAAGCCCCCTTAAGGATAGGCCATCAATTTTAAGGTCTCAGGCAACCCCTTTAATGTGAGTTTCATTGAATCAATTAAATTACTTTTAATATTTCCATTTTTAGAATCCCCATCTATGTGCCAGAACAAAGAGCTGCATGTGGATGAACACACAATGTCTAGAATTTAGGAGCAGAGTCATCAAAACTACCTTGTTGCAGTAGATGGCACTAAATTAATTAAGAGGTACCCTCTTAATGAATTTGGCACCTCTTCTGTGTCGCATGAGCCTTCCATAGTGCTATATAGTGCTATATAGTGCTATAACAAAAATGCTATTGTATTTATGGAGTACAAAAGCCAACCCTTTGGACAAATTTAAAGGGCAGAAATGACCATGACCTGTTTCATCCTGATTCCTCCCAAGCTCCGTCCATTTAGGTGAGTTGATTCAGGTGAGAGTGAATATACCAAAAGTCTCAAAACTTGTTGGCCATGGGGAGTTGTGCAAAAACATTTCCAACCTTTTAAAACTTTTACGCCAGTTTTCTTGCATAAAAGTTTTGATGGATTGGCCCCTTTAATACTTTCTTTAACTCTTGAGGAGCCACTGCAGAGAGATGTGTAGCAGACTGCAGCCCCAAATGTAACAGCCGATCACCAGGGAGTGAGGAAAGTCTGAAATGCGTCACGTCTCCTCTCAGCTTATCTTTCTTTACAATGCACATACTGTAATTACCGATACGACTGCAGACATTTTATTTGACAAGTAATAGTATTTTGAGGTAATGTCTCTGGTTTCAGAAAGACTGAAGATTTTCAGAATAAAAAGAAAATGTTTTTTTGTTCTTTGTTTTGAAAAATAAATTACTGTAATTTCAAGATTTGAATCCAAAGAGTCTTCTATGTTCTACTTTTTCTTGTATGGTAAACAATTCTACCTTTTATTTCAAATTTCTTTTGCTAAAACAAAATGTTAAATGTTAGAATACAGTAGTTATGTTTTTTATTTTCTCCTTAGGTTCTTTTCATATTATCTCTGCATGAAACGTTTTGGCTCCCTGATGATCATTGTAAAATTATGGCCAATCAGCTAAATATGAACGTGATTTGATCCTTTATATACATATATTATGTATGGTATGTACAGTATATATACAGTGCCTACAAGTAGTATTCAACCCCCTGCAGATTTAGCAGGTTTACACATTCGGAATTAACTTGGCATTGTGACATTTGGACTGTAGATCAGTCTGGAAGTGTGAAATGCACTGCAGCAAAAAAGAATGTTATTTCTTTTTTATTTTTTTTTTAAATTGTGGAAAGTTTATTCAGAGGGTCATTTATTATTCAACCCTTTAAACCACCAGAATTCTGTTTGGTTCCCCTAAAGTATTAGGAAGTATTTCAGGCACAAAGAACATTGAGCTTCACATGTTTGGATTAATTATCTCTTTTTCCAGCCTTTTCTGACTAATTCAGACCCTCCCCAAACTTGTGAACAGCACTCATACTTGGTCAACATGGGAAAGACAAAGGAGCATTCCAAGGCCATCAGAGACAAGATCGTGGAGGGTCACAAGGCTGGCAAGGGGTACAAAACCCTTTCCAAGGAGTTGGGCCTACCTGTCTCCACTGTTGGGAGCATCATCCGGACGTGGAAGGCTTATGGAACTACTGTTAGCCTTCCACAGCCTGGACAGCCTTTGAAAGTTTCCACCCGTGCCGAGGCCAGGCTTGTCCGAAGAGTCAAGGCTAACCCAAGGACAACAAGGAAGGAGCTCCGGGAAGATCTCATGGCAGTGGGGACATTGGTTTCAGTCAATACCATAAGTAACGTATTCCACCGCAATGGTCTCCGTTCCAGACGAGCCCGTAAGGTACCTTTACTTTCAAAGCGTCATGTCAAGGCTCATCTACAGTTTGCTCATGATCACTTGGAGGACTCGGAGACAGACTGGTTCAAGGTTCTCTGGTCTGATGAGACCAAGATCGAGATCTTTGGTACCAACCACACACGTGACGTTTGGAGACTGGATGGCACTGCATACGACCCCAAGAATACCATCCCTACAGTCAAGCATGATGGTGGCAGCATCATGCTGTGGGGCTGTTTCTCAGCCAAGGGGCCTGGCCATCTGGTCCGCATCCATGGGAAGATGGACAGCACGGCCTACCTGGAGATTTTGGCCAAGAACCTCCGCTCCTCCATCAAGGATCTTAAGATGGGTCGTCATTTCATCTTCCAACAAGACAACGACCCAAAGCACACAGCCAAGAAAACCAAGGCCTGGTTCAAAAGGGAAAAAAATCAAGGTGTTGCAGTGGCCTAGACAGTCTCCTGACCTTAACCCGATTGAAAACTTGTGGAAGGAGCTCAAGATTAAAGTCCACATGAGACACCCAAAGAACCTAGATAACTTGGAGATCTGCATGGAGGAGTGGGCCAAGATAACTCCAGAGACCTGTGCCGGCCTGATCAGGTCTTATAAAAGACGATTATTAGCTGTAATTGCAAACAAGGGTTATTCCACAAAATATTAAACCTAGGGGTTGAATAATAATTGACCCACACTTTTATGTTGAAAATTTATTAAAACTTAACTGAGCAACATAACTTGTTGGTTTGTAAGATTTATGCATCTGTTAATAAATCCTGCTCTTGTTTGAAGTTTGCAGGCTCTAACTTATTTGCATCTTATCAAACCTGCTAAATCTGCAGGGGGTTGAATACTACTTGTAGGCACTGTATATTATATGTATACCATGTATACCATGAAGAAAAAAAAAATATGTGATGTGGTCACCCACAACTATATCTAAAAATGCTAAGGGTTAGTGAGTTGCAGTGACCAAAAAGTTATGAAAACTTCTTCCCACATTATTTTCCACTAGTCATTTTCCACTGATTTGAAAAATCATGAGAAAAGACACCTAAGAGTATTTTGCTACCTCAGGGTTCAATTTTATATTTATTTATTTTTGTATTATAATTCTAGCTTTACAGAATCCATGATATATTCATGATTGGTAGAGATGGGCAAACCCGCAGATATTCGGGTTCAGCGGGTCCAACCAGACATTGAAAAAAATCTGGTCCGGGACCAGACTTGAACCCAAACATGTGCCGTGATGCCAAACCTCATATAAGTCCATAGGGACCTGAACATTGTGCTGTAAAATGGTGGTTGAAAGGGCTAAGGGGCCTAGAGGAGGACAGTAATACTTACTGAGTCTTCCGCGAGGCTATAGCACTACCTCCAGGGCTGCTAATTAACCCTCATACATATTCACTGCTTTCCCTGTCCCTTGTCAGTCCTGGCGCCTGTGTTGTAACTGTTCGGATTCGGTGTGTGGGTGGCTGAATCCGAACAGTTACACAGAGATTCCTGAGAACTCCTTGTTCAGTGTCCATGCACCGACCCCAGTAATCCGCTAAAGACCCCAAACTTTACAGTTTGCTCATCACTAATGATTGGGGAGTATTTTTGTATTTGTGAGTAAAATTGCACAAGTTTTGGCAGCTGGTAACAGGAGCACAATATCTCCCTTAATTATGGTTATATAATACTGATTTGTTAAGTACAGAATGCTTGAAGGTTGTTCAGTAAGATGACAGCCATATTGTTTCTCTAGGAGGTTCTTGTTGAAAAATATTACCCAAAACAAAAATGAGGTCTAACACTGGCTTGGAATTTAATCTAATCAGCCATCCCTCTCTTACCTCAAGTGAGAGAGGAGTGAGGTGTCCTGAGATAGTGGTGTTTGTGACAAGCTAGTGGCAGCGGTAGTGGTGTTCATGACAGTTTTCATTAGAAACCTTATACTTTTTGCCTTCTATACTCTGTTCTGTACTACCTATTGCTGGCTACAAAATGAGTTACCTGAGTATCCATCTGTGAGCACTTTCTGACAGTCTGATAAAGCAAATATTAATGTTTGGCTTATTCGTAACTAATCCCAAAAAGCTATTCCACTATTTGTTATGAATAATTAACCTAATACAAGTCAATGGAGAAAAAACAATACTGGAATACTACTTCGGTATTCGATAAGCATTGTCCAAACACGCATAGTTACTATTTGCAAAACACTATTTGTCACTCAATTATTTGCCCATTTATGATAACAAATGCATTATTAGAGAAACATTTATCCATTTTTCAAGTTGAACTGGACACACAATGTAAAGGTGGCTGCAGAGTGGAATATATATATATATATATATATATATATATATATATATTATTTTTTTTACCCACCTCTTGAGGAGATGTTAGCAATCAAAGTATTTTGCACCTAGTCAGTCTACATTTGTTAAATCCTAGTGGGCATAATTAGAGAGATTTCACTGGGGTCATATACTTCTCCTTGTATGATTCTGACCAATCAGAAGTAGGCAGTAACACAGTGGAAAAAGAAAACACTCTAATCCGAGCTTAGAACAGGTGAGATGTAATGATACAGCTCTGATTTCTTGGTCACCAACGATCAAAAAAATGAACCAGGATGTTCAGGTACAATCGTCGATATCGCATTGGGGGGGTGGGGGCGGTCGCTGCTATGTGTCACATGTAGCGAGATCACTAGCAAGGTCGCTGTTGCGTCACAAAACCTGTGACGTTTCAGCGATCTCGCTAACGACATCGATATGTGTAACTGGGTGTTTAGTATCAGACATTTCTCACAGCAATTTGTACAATTTGTAATCATTCTGCAGAGAGAACAGAGCAGGCTACTCCTGTGTGAGATGTATAATGACAGCACACACTTCTTATATAATGATCTTATTGGATAGGTGTTAGCAATCCGTGCTCTAGTCCCAGCACTTACTAATCAGACAAGAGATTTGACTAAGAGGTCAGGGCTATATCCTTACTTCTCACACAACGAGAATCCGGCTCTAAGCTATGGTGGGGGTGTGTACTTCCTTCCATAAATCTGCTGATGCCTGCTCATGATTGGTCAGCATCATACAAGGTGAAGTAAATGCCCCAGTACAAACTCTGATAACATCCACTTGGATTTAACCTTATTTAACTCATTTGGTGCCAAATACTTTGATTATTAATATTTCTATAAAGGAGAGATGAAAGTAAGTAGAAGCAGGGTGAGTGAATGACACACTTGGCACAAGCCTCTTTAATTTGATTGACAGCTTGCTATCTAGGCTCCGCAAGTCCTCTGTCATTTCAGAGCTTGCAATACCTGTTTTGCATTCTTTCGAAATGCAGCAATAGATAGCAGATATAAAATGTTGGATTTAAAGGAGGACTTAGCCTTCAAAGACTTGCATGATCATATATGCAGTTTCTAGAGTTTGATCTCAATGGCAAATTCCCCTTAAAAATATTTTTAGCTATGATGAAGGAGATGACAGCATTGCCGCTGCCTTTGCAGGACAGTCAGGGATCCTTGGTGTTGCAGTACTGGAATGGTATATGTATATATATATATATATATATATATATATATATCTCTTTCTATGTAATACCTGTTTTCTGTCTTGTAAGACGCAGGCTCGTGGGCTGTCACGGTGGCAGGTGCCATTGATCTTCCAGTGAGCTTGGAAGAGGGGGTGTTGCGGCTCAAGAGGGTCAGTGTGCAGCAGTGGAGGGTTGGAGATACTGCAGGCTTGGGGGTTTTGTGATAGCAGGCCCCATTGATCTGTGGGCTGCTTTGAATTGCCCACAGTTGACGAGATGGACTTCTAGAAAATGGCTGCGGAGGTGGCATATGCACAGTTTGTCTCCATGGCCATTTTCTTAAAGTTCATCGTGTCAATCTGTACACGTGCCATTTCTACGTCCATTTTCTTGAAATCTGCCCGCAGTCCACCGGCAGATCAATGGTGTTCGCCGCTGCAACACCCTACGAGCCCGCAGTATTGTCAACCCTTTGCTGTCGCACAGTGATCCTCTTGAGCCGCGACACCCCCTCCTCTGAGCCCACCGGCAGATCAATGGCGTTCGCCGTCATGACACCACACGAGTCTGCAGTATCACCAACGTTCCACACACTGACCCTCATGAGCCACGACATCCCCTATTCCAAACCCGCAACATCGCCTACCCTGCCTCATGTGACCATCCTGATCCACTCAACCACCGCCGCTCCCTCGTGGTGAAGATGCACTAGGATTATAAGATCGATCCTCACTCTAACAGCAGTTTTTTTTCTATTTTCCCCCTTCAAATTTGGAGTGCATTTTATAATCCGGTGCATCTTATAAAACAAAAAATACTGTGTGTATATATATATATATATATATATATATATATATATATATATATACACATATATATGCCTTTATTCCAATTTTTTTCAAATTCTCAGCAACCCTTTTACCAGATGTCATATTCTTCTTTATTTTTTAGATTAACTGTCAACCATGGAAATCACTGGACTGTCAACCTAAGCAACTGGTAGCTTTTCTTATGAAGAACCTTCAGGCTTAACACTGAGAGGCGTCATGCAAGTAAACAGATTCCAAAATTTAAAATGACATAGAAAAGGCTGTAGTCTATCTCCATATTTCTGCCTGTACGGAAAATAGAAGGGATGTGATTCAAAATATATTGAAGAATTATCTCTAAAATTTGATGTACGGATGACACTGCACTCAAAGACAGAGAAGAAAACGAAGGCCATGATAATAGAAGAAGCAGAAAGCTTCAAGGTTGATATTGAAAGCAAATAAATAGTACATGGTTTTTATATGCTATGACTAAATAGTAAAGGAAACCTGCCAGGCCTCCTGATTGTCAACTTTTAATATAGTGGCATGCATAGCAATTTTTAAATATGATAAGGTGTATTATGTGATCACAATCACTGTAATGTTTGAAAAATGTATTTTGTGGGGCATCGCAGCCAAGTTTGTGAGGCTGCCCCCTGACTGCCGGCCCTAATAGGATTAATAAAGTGATGTCCCCTTTAAGAAGGTGATATCTCACTAGTTATGCAGTGATGCGTAGATGATGTCACTGGCCCCGCCCCCTGTTAGTATATATACCTCAGCACGTCCCGGGGGCGGCCTCTCTCTGAAGGACCCAGACCTGTCTGGTCAGCCGGAATGATGGACCCACTTCAGGAGGCGGTAAGAGAGCATATCGGCAGGGAAGGGAGCAACTGGCTCACGGCGCTTTTAGCCGCGAGTGACTCCGTTCCTGCCGAGGTTCAAATAACAAAGACCAGGGGGCGGCGATCTAAAAGGATTGCCCGCCCTCCGGTGCGTTTGAGCCCACATTTCCAGTCAAAAAAGAGCGGGAGGAAATTTACTTCAGGCTCTTTGCGGGAAGCCACGCCACTCGCGTCTCTGAGGTCACCGCTGCGGCTGTGGGAATCCCAGTGGGAATTTATCACCACAGGCCAGCCATTCAGGGGGACAGGGGTTTTATTGAGTCTGGGCGCTGTTTCACCTCAGAAGGGGCTATTCAAGTGCAGTTAAGGGAGGGTATAAATGCCCAGCAGGGTAAATTAGTTATTGTTCCCGCATACACTGACCTGGGGAGACCCATAATGGGAAATAACCAGAGTGTGAGTCAGGGTTCCTCAAAATCCACCGGTGACCCTGCGCCCAGGAGAGATAGCCGAGGCACTATGACAGAGTCTCAGAGGGAGGTAGGGAGCGGGGGTGGGATGACCCCTACCATATTACAATATGCAGCAAGCCAGCAAACAGAGTGGGTTCCTGGAATTGTAACTCCCCCTACATCTCAGACCATTCTGCCAATGCTTCCCATCCCTGTAGGGTCTTCTACGGTGCCTCAGGGCAATAATACCCATGCCCAGGTACTTGCTCAACCGGCTCCTCAAGCATTAGCGGAAATATCTAAGCCATCTTTAATGGTACAGAGCGGGGTACAGCAGGTCGCAGCAGCGGCGGTTCATAGTACAGAACGGCAGTCGCAGCGGTCATGCGCAGGAACCCTGGCCCGTGCTATGTCACACAGTGCAGGCAGCCGCCATGACTTCTCGTCATCCTCATCATCAAGTGAACGGTATGGGCATCGTCACTCAGGGCAGTACGGGCATCGTCGCCATAGTAGACGTAATAGGAGGTCGAGATCCAGACGGCGTAGCAGACGATCAAGATCGTCACGCTGGCGTTCTCCCTCTTCTTCGGAGGATTCACTAGCTGAGTCGAGGATCAGCAGAAGATCAGCAAGGGAGCAATCGGTTAGGATGGTCGCCCAACCTCCAACACAGAGTGAACCTTTGCAAGAGCCGGTTTCAATGACATCGCCACATGGTGAGTACCCTTATGTGGGTGTATAGAAAGGTGGTTCGTCACAGGGGTTGGGGAGTCTAGAGCCTTCCGGTCATAAAGTTTTTATAAATCCTAAATTGCTTCATACTGAGGTGGTAACAACCACCCCTTTACGCCCGTATTTATATAAAGAGGGCTTATTTTGTGAAGTCCCTCCATTGGGAGCCCATTTGGACGAACAAGTAAAAGAAGCTATATGGGCTAATAAATATGTGGACATTTGGTCTTTTATATCTACCGACCAGCATGCAGTAGATAAAGAACGGCGTTTCGGGGAGATCGTAAACCTAAGGTCGCTAAGACAATAAACAATTGGTTACAGGCTTTCGCAGTACTGGGTTGTGTTATGAGTCAACGGCATCTGGAAAGGTGTTCAGAACTCTTTATTTACATGGATGTTATCTACAATTCATATAAATCACATGGTGGTTCGGCCTGGTGGAAATACGATGAGAATTTCCGCCGGCGCCTGGATATTCAGCCGCACTTAGGTTGGGGGGTAAAAGCCACAGATTCATGGCTGAGGCTGATGATGGCGCAAAAAACTTTGCAGCCCTTTCCAGGTTTGGTCGCTGGACACGGGAACCAACACACAGGTCCAGTGGCCGTTCGCCGTCCCGGAACATGTTGGGCTTTTAACGAGGGGTTCTGCAAATTTTATGGGCTGTGTAAATTCAAACATGAATGTTCAGCATGCGGAGCCCCCCACCCGGTTTCAAAGTGCCCCAAACTGGGACACAAAGTTCCAGGATCAAAGCCAAATACCCATAGTGAACACCGCGACCCGGTGAGCGTAATCAGGATGGGGCCGTGGCTAGACGGGTACCCCAATAAACTGGCAGCTGCGCAGATTAGGTTTGGTTTTTCTTTTGGTTTTTTCATCCCGTTTGTTTACTCTCGGTTTCCATCTTCTTCCCCCAATTTGATATCTGCGGAGGTTATTCAGAAAAAACTGGATAAGGAAGTTGCTCTTGGTCGTTTTCAAGGCCCTTTAAGAACACGGCCTTTTCGCAATTTAAGGGTATCCCCATTGAGGGTTGTCCCCAAAAAAGACCAAGGCCAATTTCATTTAATCCATCATCTGTCTTATCCAAGGGGCACTTCGGTGAATGATGGCATTCCGGAAGAGGAATCTGCGGTGAAATACGTGTCTTTCGATAAGGCAGTGGAATTAGTTAGGGAGGCAGGTTCAGATGCCATTTTAGCAAAATCTGATATTGAATCCGCTTTTCGGTTGCTACCAGTACATCCTGATTGTTATCACCTTTTGGGGGCTATGCTAGAAGGTGCATATTATTTTGACACCTGCCTTCCTATGGGTTGCTCTATTTCTTGTCAGTATTTTGAAACTTTTAGCACATTCCTGGAATGGGTAGTGTGGAAGGAGACAGGATTTTCTTCAATAACTCATTATTTAGATGATTTTTTTATTTGTTGGCCCCGGGAATTCATCTATATGCGCAAATATTTTGGTTCAATTTAAGCAACTCATGAAATATTTTGGGGTTCCACTGTCACAAGAAAAGACCATAGGCCCAGTTACAGAATTGGCATTTTTGGGGATAGTGATCGACTCCAAAGCAATGGAATTCAGGCTCCCACAGGACAAAATATCTGGTTTACTGCACCTTATTCTGGATTTTTTGTCCGTTGACAAGGTTGCGTTAGTTCAAATGCAGTCGTTATTGGGATCCTTGAATTTTGCATGCAAAGTTATGCCTATGGGTAGAATATTTTCAAGGCGCCTTTCTTTGGCCACTCGCGGGGTAAGATTTTCTCACCATAAAATCAGGTTAACTGTTCCTTTAAAGGAGGATTTATTGGTATGGCGGTCCTTCTTGGAAAATTATAATGGCCGCACATGATTCCAGGAAAATGTGCAATCAAATGACGAGGCGGAACTGTATTCCGATGCGGCCGGGTCAGCTGGATTTGGAGTAATTTTTGGTAACCAATGGTGTTCAGAGAAATGGCCCCAAGATTGGGAAGAGCGGGCATGGACTAAGAACCTGACTTTGCTTGAGCTGTTCCCTATAGTGGTCGCTACGGAATTGTGGGGTGAGGCTTTGAAAAACAGGCGTATAACTTTTTGGTGTGATAACGCCAGCATCGTACACGCTATTAACCATTTGTCCACTTCCTCTCCTCCGGTCATCAAGTTGATTAGGTTCATGGTTTTAAAATGCTTAAATTTAAATGCATGGTTTAGAGCAAAATTTGTACCTGGTTATAGTAATAAGATGGCTTATGCGCTCTCACGTTTCAATTTCCAGAGATTCCGAGAGCTCCACCCTTCAGTACAGGAGCAAGGCCTGGTATGCTCGGCATGGTTGTGGGATGTCCCCCTGCACTAACATCCATGGTTCAAGGATCGGTGGCCCCATCGACTTGGCATGCTTATGGTAAAGCATGGAGTGAGTGGTGTGACTCGGCAGGTGTGGTCGAGGGCGAGCCCTCAAGTGATGTTTTATAACAGCAAACATTGCATTACTTAACATATTTGAACAACCGGGACACATCTGGGACTGTCGCTCGTAACCGCTTATCGGGTTTGGCTTTTCATTTTAAATTGCGGAACTGGCCGGATGTGACAAAGCCTTTTTTAGTGACCCAGGTATTAAAGGGTTGGTTGAGGAGTGCCAAGCGAAAGGATCCTAGAAGGCCCATTTCGTTCTTTTTGCTGGCAGAGTTAATAAAGGGCGCGGGAACTGTTTGTTACTCACAATATGAGTCCGTTTTGTTTTCGGCTGTTTTTGCGATTGCGTTTTTCGGTGCGTTGCGAATTTCGGAGCTTATTCCAAAGACACTGGGGTCAGATGGGGGCTTGCGTCAAGATGACGTGCTGATATGTGGAAATGGGTTACGTATCAGGTTGCACAAGTCAAAAACAGATCAGTCAGGTAGAGGCATATGGTTCCCATTGTTTTCTATGGACGGCCCGGTATGCCCGAAGGCATGGGTCACGGCCTTCTTAGGGGTTAGGAGCAATGGTGAACAATTTTTCATTCATGAGGATGGTTCACCTCTTTTGTCGGGACAATTTTTGGCGGTAATGCGAAAAATTTTAAGCTCATTGGGTTTACCCGCATCGGAATTCGGCACCCATTCCTTTAGCATTGGGGCGGCTACGGAGGCATCGCAGGCTGGCATGCAAGAACTGGAAATCCAGAGGGTAGGAAGGTGGCAATCGAAATGTTTCATGAGATATATAAGACCTGATTTGATTCTAAGTCCAGTTTTTTCTACAAACATTGTTTAGTTCCCCGGGAAACGATGTATATATGGATATATACATTAAAAAAAAGGGGGTTTGTTGGACAGATATGACATTCAGTGTTAGGGTTGTATTTCTGGAATTAACACAGTTTTTATTGCAGGTGATAACCGGCCAGCGTTTGGATTTTGGGACATTCGTTTGTATATTGGGCCGCAAGGAGAGCCGATTCCTGTCCCGGTGGTTGAAGTCTAGGATTCCTGGAAGAGGACATCAATTAGAGGGGTTATAGGGGCCTGTCATGGCCACAGGTCCTACCGGAAGTTGTGAAGATTGCAAGTAGTGTGTCAGCGCCAGTTGTCTTGGTTATTCACGCGGGGGGAAATGACTTAGGGATACTTTGCACGCTGCGACATCGCAAGCCGATGCTGCGATGCCGAGCGCGATAGTCCCCGCCCTCGTCGCAGCTGCAATATCCTTGTGATAGCGAACATTATCGCTACGGCAACTTCACATGGACTCACCCGCCCTGGACGTCGCTCTGGCCGGCGACCCGCCTCCTTATTAAGGGGGTGGGTTGTGCGGCATCACTGCGACGTCACACGGCAGGCGGCCAATAGGAGCAGAGGGGTGGAGATGAGCGGGATGTAAACATCCCGCCCACCTCCTTCCTTCCGCATATCCTATGGAAGCCGCGGTGACGCCAGAAGGAGATGTTCCTCGCTCCTGCGACTTCACACACAGTGATGTGTGCTGCCGCAGTAGCGAGGAACAACATTGGACCGTCGCGTCAGCGTAATTATGGATTACGCCGACGCTGCACCGATGATACAATTATGACGCTTTTGCTCTCGTTAATCGTATCATCGAACCTTTACACACTACGATGTCGCATGCGATGCCGGAAGTACGTCATTTTCAATTTGACCCCACCGACATCGCACCTGCGATGTTGTAGTGTGCAAAGCCCGCCTTAGTCTCTTTTCCCTTGGCGGAACTCTTAACGTTAATGAGGTCAGACATGGATAAGTTTCCCTGTTTCTTCCCAGTTTTCAAGCTCGTGTGGTCTGATGTGATCCCCAGGCTTACGTGGCATGGGGCTAGAGAGGGTAGCGCCATGGAGAGAACTAGGCGCACGCTTAATCAGCGAATTTCTAGATTTGTCTGTTTCAAGAACGGTGTAGTGGTTCGCCACCATCGCCTGGAAGGGGACAACTCTTTGTTCTTGCGTCCGTATGGAGTTCATTTAAATGAGTCGGGTTTGGATATTTTTCTGGAAGGGATTCGTGAAGGTATTGCCCAGGCTCTTATGGGCTTGGGGGGGGTCACAGCTCATCAGGATTTTGCTGTTCTTTGGCGGAAGGGGTTGTTAGAGGTGGCTGGAGACACCCGCACCGGACGGCCGGTTTAGGCGGTAACTATCCCAAAAACCCCGGTTTTTGTGTGTTGGCCTTGTTAAGGCCCCCGTTGAGTTTATAATCTGTGACCTTTAAATTTTGCCACTGGAGGTAAAGATGAGAGCTTCTATTTATCAGTCTCTCCTTTATATAATAAAATAATATTTAATAAAAAAGTTGGATTGTTAAAAAAGACTTGTTGTGATGTTTCCTTTTTGAAGGGGACGGTTTGGTGGTGGGTCTGGGCAGTCTTATTCTTCTGGGTCACATATACTAATTAAACAGGAGTAGTCCGACTGGGCGTCTCTTTTCACATGCAAGTCCTGCTGGGAACTTTTATATCACACCTACATATAAACAATTGAAAGCCTTCATAACAGCGCTACCATAATGTGGGTGTATGCAGGTGTAATTAGAAGATGTGTTGATGTGTAATGGTGTTTTGTCATGAGCAAAGTTAATTTTAATCAAAAGATCTTGGAATAATAATCAGTTCCACAATTGGATGTGTTTAAAAAATATGTTCCTGTGCTGAGATAATCTTATATATGTGCCCCTGCTATGTACTGTGTAATGGCCGTGTCTGACCAAACAGGGACATGGTCTGATCATACCAGATCTCCTGGACAGGGGAGGAAATAAAATAGTATACAAACATTAAAGCTCGGGATCACAAATAATTCTTCCTATAAGGTAAATTTTTTTTAAAAACAGGCAGGGAAATGTTTTACCTCACAAAAAGAATCCCATGCCGTAATGGCTGTACACTCTTTTACATCCTCCCTGCCCAGAAGATGTGGTATGATCCGACTATGTGCCTGTATGGTCAAACACAGCCATTACACAGTACATAGCAGGGGCACATACTGTATATAAGATTATCTCAGCACAGGAACTGTTTTCTTTAAAACTTATTATGATTTAAGAGCACACTGCATGCTCGAAATGCGTCATTGTACATTCTCCTGTCCCTAATGTTGGAATTTTAATGAATTTTGAATAAAGAAGTTCTTTCTACAATTTTATTGGATGCCACAAGAGTGCTGGATTTCTTTTTCTTATTTTTTAAACACATCTAATTGTGGAAAGCATTATTATTCCAACATCTATTATTTAAAATGAACTTTAAATTTAACTTTGATTGAGAGAAAATGCATTTAAGGCTGAACTTGCCTTGTAAAGAGACATCAGATCGAACTAGTCCTGTTTCATCAATATATGCAACGGTGAGGGATAAAACGTATTACAAATTTAAAAAATTCTCATGCACACCACTTTACAAATATTTAGAAACAGGTTACCTTTAATCAAAATGTATAGAGATGAGTGAACCTGAAGTTCTGAGTTTGGTGTACCAAACACAGGCTTTACAGAAAAAAACTGAATTTGAGTTTGGCGTTGGGGTGCTTTACGTATGCTAACCACTCAGTCAGGCATCGCTGTGCTCGGGTACTCTCAGTGCTCGGGCCTGCACACTTATAGTGTTTGAACGAATCTCACTAGGGGTAACAACAGCGTGATCAGATGTAGTGTGCACCAAGCAAAAAAAAAAATGGGAAAAACCCTGACGACCCGTCACCAGAAGTGATCTATGTATGGCTGGCTGCATGTGGGCGGAGACTCGAATTACCCAATCAGTAACTACAAATGAAATTCAGGTCAAGTCCAAGTCCAGAACAGAACTTTATCTAAAGTCCAGCTGAACCCGACGAACCGAACTTTAATGGGTGTACTCAACTCTAAAAATGTATCCTAGAAGCAAAAAATGGGACCAGTCATCTAAATGTAGGATGCACATGAAAATCGGTCAGTAATAAAGCCAGACAAGCAAAGAACTGGGGCCTCAAAATGATTGTGCTGTGGAAAAAAAGTGAGTGTCCCCCCAAGCAAGTCCTCATTATTTTTTGTTTTTTTAATCTAAATAGGTCCAACATGTTACGCTAATTATTTTCTCAACACATGTTTGGTTGGTCACCCACTTTTCTGGTAGAAGGCTTAAAACCCTTTGCGAAGTCATATAGGTAACCATAGTGCAATAGCTACTTGTTGCCACTACTAACAGGAGTTTAGTAAAAAACAACCTACAACTCCATTCGTGAATTCTAAATTAAATTATTGGGTTTTGGGTATGAATATTCTTCTTCATTACTGTTTTAAGTCATAAATTTTGCTATCACTTTCCATTTTTAGTTGTCTTGCTGGTGAATGAATAACCCAAGTTGCAGTTTTCTTGCAGACTGCCGCAGGCTTTCCTCCAGATTTCTTTAAATTTACTATACCCTTACAAAGCTTTGAAGACTGACAATAACAAACTATTACCTCAGCATGATACTGCCACCACCATACTTTGAAATAAGGATTAAGCAATGGGTTAACATGCAGGAGACCACATGCTGATGTAGGAAGCATGTCACGTTCGTCTCCCTGAAAGTAGAGACCAGTGGCAGCTTTTGGACTGGAGCCTCTCATCTGGCTCTCTACATTAAAATAGGTTTTGTTTCTCTTGGCACTGAAGTGGTTAAGTGTCAGTTTTCAGTTTTTCTCTTGCAGCCTTTCCAAGCAGTTCCTTGCTGAGTGTTTTCAGCTGCAGTTAGCTTGTAGCCATGCCCTTCAGGGTTAAATAGTGGTGTATCCCAGCAATCACTACTGAAGATACAAAGTCTTTTAGTCTCTGCCCGCCTTGGAGGAAGGTTGTGCAGTAGAAGTTTACTATGCACATGCACAGGCTATACCCTTTTGGATGCTTCTTCCTAGTATGTTGTGAGTGCAGCGGTAAGGTCTAGTGAACTAGTGAACCTCACCTGCCACTCACTAGTCAGGACTACTACAGGGTCTTCTGAGGGTCTCAGGTTCCTGTCAAGCGACAGCTGCGGAGACTATATAGGGACTGTGAAGAGAGGTGACGCAGCTCAGGTGAGATTAGAAGGTTCCAGGGCCTTCTGTTGTTTTTGTGTTCCCAGTGCCCCACTTTTCTTGTGTTTTTGTTTTGCATCAGACACACATAGGTCTGAACACACCTCGATACGCTTGATGCCTTCCAGCAAGTGTGACAAAGCACCATCTTAACAGATGATGAATGCGCTGTTCTATTTTAAAAGAAGTGCCTAGGTTATTAGTATAACTTGGACACTCTCAAATGAGTCTCAACCTATGCAAACAGCAAATGTGTGCTATGATATTGTTGCACCTCACTTGTTCTTTTAAAGTTTGGTACATTAATGCAGCATGGCCATCTTTTTCAATAGTTTCAAATACAACATTGATATTATTATGAAGTCGTTTCATTTATAACCCTTGCCCAGCTCAAAAGGCATCCTGGTCTGGACCAAGATGAAAGCAGAAGACATGAATCTATTCAGGAACTTTCTTATACTTGGATTGGAGGCAAACTCTGAAGTTCAAGATCATCAAAACATAACTTGTATTAGATTCCTTAAAAAGACAGTCAGAGGAAACCGTCAAAGGCAGAAAAAAACAATAAAGCAAAGTATCAAAAAGAATTGCCAATGATACACTGCTCAATCCTGAAAAAAAACAAACCAATATCACTAGCTTACATGACTATAACACACAAACACGATGCATTTGCTATCACATAATTTCATCTAAAAGCAGGAATAAAAATAATGTCATTAAATTAAAATGCCACCATAAAAAATGGTGACTGCCATATTGGTCCTAGCTGGTAGTTTGGCGAAATGATATACAGTGAAGGAGATAATTATTTAATCCCTTGCTGATTTTGTAGGTTTGCCTACTAACAAAGACATGAACAGTCTATAATTTGAAGGGTAGGGTAATTTTAACAGTGAGAGATAGAATATAAAATAAAATCCAGAAAATCACATTGTATAAATTATAAAAATGTATGTAGATTTGGCAGAGAGAAATAAGTATTTGATCCCTACCAACCATAAAGAGTTCTGGCTCCTACTGATGCTTAGATGCTCCTAATCAACTCGTTACTTGCATTAAAGACAGCTTTCTTAAATTGTCATCTGTAAAAGACTCCTGTCCACAGACTCAATTAATCAGTCAGACTCTAACCTCTACAACATGGGCAAGACCAAAGAGCTTCCTAAGGATGTCAGGGACAAGATCATAGTCCTGCACAAGACTGGAATGGGCTACAAAACCATGTGTAAGACGCTGGGTGGGAAGGAGACAACTGTTGGTGCAATAGTAAGAAAATGGAAGAAATTCAAAATGAGTGTCAATCAACATCAATCTGGGGCAGCATGCAAAATCTCACCTCGTGGGGTATCCAAGATAATAAGGAATGTGAGAGATCAGCCTAAAACTACAAGGGGGGAACTTGTTAATGATCTCAAGGCAGCTGGGACCACTGTCACCAAGAAAACCATTGGTAACACATTACGCTGTAATGGATTAAAATCCTGCAGTGCCCGCAACGTTCCACTGCATAAGAAGGCCCATGTGCAGCCGCCTGTCTGAACCATGCCAATTAACACCTAGATGATTCTGAGAGAGATTGGGAGAAGGTGCTGTGGTCAGAGGAGAGAAAAATTGAGCTCTTTGACCTTAACTCAACTCACCGTGTTTAGAGGAAGAGAAATGCTGCCTATGACACAAAGTACACTGTCCCTACTCTCAAGCATGGAGGTGGAAACATTATGTTTTGGGGTTGTTTCTCTGCCAAGGGCACAGGACTACTTCACCGTATCAATGGGACAATTGATTGAGCTATGTACCTTAAAATCCTGAGTGTCAGCCTCCTTCCCTCCACCAGGACATTAAGAATGGGTCATGGCTGGGTCTTCCAGCATGACAATGACCCAAAACATACAGCCAAGGCAACACAGCAGTGTCTCAAAAAGAAGCATATTAAGGTCATAGAGTGGCCTAGCCAATCTCCAGACCTTAATCCCATAGAAAACTTATGGAGGGAGCTGAAGCTCCAAGTTGCCAAACGACAGCCTCAAAATCTTAATGATTTAGAGATGATCTGCAAAGAGGATTGGAGCAAAATTCCTTCTAACATGTACGCAAACCTCATCATCAACTGCAAAAAACGTCTGACTGCTGTGCTTGCCTACAAGAGTTTTGCCACCAAGTATTAAGTCTTGTTTGCCAGAGGGATCAAATACTTATTTATTTCTGCAAAATGCAAATACATTTTTATAAATTATTTTTCTGGATTTCATTTTGGACATTATATCTCTCACTGTTAAAGAATTATAGACTGTTCATGTCTTTGTCGGTGGGCAAACTTACAAAATCAGCAAGAGATCAAATAATTATTTCCATCACTATATATATATATATATATATATATATATATGTATATATATATATATATATGTCCAATGAGCAGGAGTAAAAAGTCAATGATTGATATCCACGTAATGTCATTGTAGAGCTTAATCTTACCCCAAAATCCATTTTTTCATTGCCCTCTTCATGCATTCGATCCATACGAAACTTTCCCCCTCAATATATAACACCTATATGTAACTCTACATGACATGTTGTGTGTCTTTAGTTGTGGGTCCCAATTAGATATGAGGGATCCTTTCAAGGATCGGTTCGCTGAGCCCAGCTGAACAAACAGTATGTTCGCAAAACCGTTTGTCAAACCAAATTCCGAATCCTATCAAATCTTCTTCAACCCCATTGGATTCAATGGGAAGCCAAACATCAGGCAAACAAAATGCCTTTAGGGGGTTGAAAAGCTTCCAAAACAGCAAAAATATATTTTACAGTCCAGCACCACTGTTTTGGCATAGTCATTAGCTTCCAAGACTATTGACATAAGAAATATAAAGATGTATAAGAGACAAGGTGTAGGGCTGGTGCTCCAATACCCCTGCCAGTACAGACGAGACACAACTTGGAAACCCCTCTTGAAGTCTTGGCACTCTTCACTCTAGAGAAAAGATCAGACATCAGAGGCAAAGGGTACTGATATTTGACCGTGATTTTATTAAGAAGGCGGTAATCAAAACAAGGTCTCAACAACCCATCAAATCAACCAGGGTAGAAGGAAAGAAGAACACTAATTTCCAGCTAATAATCACTGCACCTCATTCACCTGCCTCGGTGAACAGACTTTTAACTCCTGAGTACGGGTCTGCAACTGGCGGTGCAACTTCAAAGGATAAGCATATAACAATCGACATGAAAAATGTGAGGATGGAAGGCACTCACCATTTTTTTCTTGCAGAAAAATTCACATTTACTCTTTTTAGAGAAGGAAAAACATCCTAGGAAGGAGGGAAAGACGTAGACATGGAGCACATAGATGACAGCTGTTTCGCACTGGCAACCGGCGCTATTCTTCCGTCTGAACCCCTACCGACCAGCATTAGAAAGGACCCTATCACACTTCATAGACTCCAAAGGCTGTTCCACAGGCACAAAATCAGCAGGTATCTTCCTGCGCTCACGTAACCACCTATTGATCTGAATGGCTAAGGTCATAGAGGCATCAAGACCAGAAGGGACGGGGAATCCCACGATTACATCCTTCACATTATCAGCAATACCCTTCCGAAAAAGAGCCGCAAGCACATCATCATTCTCTTTGGTAAGGACCGCCCACTTTCGAAATTTCTGACAAAAAGTTTCTGCAGAATCAAGACCCTAAGTTAAGGGCAACAAGGCCTTTTCTGCTAAATCCACAATATTGGGTTCATCATATAATAATCCCAATGCCTGAAATAAGGAGTCCACATCACTGAGAATCGGATCATCAGACGCCAAAGAGAAGGCCCAGTCCTGAGAGTCAGTAAGGAGATGACAATCTTGACCTGCTGTATGGGATTCCCTGACGACTTGGGGCGCAGGTCAAAAAATAATTTACAATTATTTTTGAAGCTCAAAAATCTCGACCTATCTCCCAAAAAAAATGTAGGAACGGGAATCTTAGGCTCTGCAAGGGGAATTTGTGCAAGAAAATACTCAATATGACGAACCTTAGCATCAAGATAAGCAACACGCTCACCCAATTCATCCATGTTAGAAAAAGATCTTCCACGGAACCCAGAGAAAAAGAGGAAAAAATACTCAAAAAAAAAAAAATTTCAGCAGATTTTTTTTTTATTTTTTCTTTCTTAAGAGTACCCTTTAAATTGTTGGCCAGTTATACTGTTATGATCCGGATCATAGATCATTGGCAAAAAGGTGGCAAGAGAATTGGCAACTAATCTGGACACCACCCCCTTACTAACCATCAACACTAGAAGTAGCCGAGGGGTGAACTAACATTCTATGCACCGCGAACCCAGCCGAAGAACTAGCTATCCTAAAAGAAGGAAAGATGAATAACTTTCTGGTTCGTGCGACGTCACACAGCGGGCCACTAATAGAAGCGGAGGGGCGTAGAGCAGCTGCATTAACGTCACACCCACCTTGTTGCCGGAGGACGCAGGAAGGCTGTTGTTCGTCGTTCCTGGGGTGTTATACGTAGCGATGTGTGCTGCCTCAGGAATGATGAACAACCTGCGTCCAGAATGAGCAGTGATCTTTTGAAAATGAACGACGTGTCAACGATCAACGATTAGATGAGTATTTCTGATCGTTAGCACTTGTTTGTATGTGTCACACGCAACGACGTCGCTAACGATGGCGGATGTGCGTCATGAATTCCGTGACCCCGACGACATATCGCTAGATATGTCGTTGCATGTAAAGCGGCCTTTAGTCTGTCAAGTTTCCTGCACCAAATTGTTTATTCTATATTACAACGGTTTTCCTTCATTCAAGCATTGTTTGTCTGTTAACCCCTTAATGACCGCGGGCAGTAAAATTACGTCCTAAATGTCATAATGTTACTGCCCGCGGTCTGCCGGCAGCATCATGCTGCGATCGGCACATATCTCAGCTGATTTTCACAGCTGAGATGTGTGCCTGCTAGGTACGAGCAGAATCGTTATCCGCTCGTGTCGTTTAACCCCTTATATGGCGCTGTCAATATGTGACAGCGCCATTATAAGCGCGATCGCGGTAAACATTTACTTACCGCCCGATACCGGAAGTCACGTGACACGATCACGTGACTCCCGATAGTTGTCATGGTAGCACAGGGTCATGTGATGACTCCTGTACTACACCTGACTTGCTTTCACTTTCCCTGTGCCAGCGGCACAGCAAAAGAGAGAGAGAGCGTATCTGCTGTTTACAGCCTTGTAGCTGTGATCAGCAGATAGTGCAGAGCAATCGGAATGCTGAGCGCAATAGCCCCCTAGGGAAACTAGTAAAATAAAAAAAAAAGTTAAAAAAAGTTTTAAAAAATAAAAAAAAACAAAAAACCTAAAAGTTGAAATCACCCCCCATTCGCCCCATTGAAAATTAAAGGGTTAAAAAAATAAAAAATATACACACATTTGGTATCGCCGCGTTTAGAAACGCCCGATCTATCAAAATATAAAATCTATTAATCTGATCAGTATACGGCGTAGCGGCAAAAAAATTCCAAACGCCAAAACGATGGTTTTTTGTCGCCACAACTTTTGCGCAAAACGCAATAAGAGGCGATCAAAACGTAGCATCTGCGCAAAAATGGTACCGTTAAAAACATCAGCTCGAGACGCAAAAAATAAGCTGTCATTGAGCCATAGATCCCGAAAAATGAGAACGCTACGGGTCACGGAATATGGCGTAAAACGTGCGCCACTTTTTTCGGACAAACTTCCGATTTTTTTTAACCCCTTATATAAAAGTAAACCTATACATGTTTAGTGTCTACAAACTCGCACTGACCTGAGGCATCACACCCACACATCAGTTTTACCATATAGTGAACACAGTGAATAAAATATCTCAAAAACCATAGTGCTATCGCACTTTTTTTGCAATTTTTCTGCATTTGGAATTTTTTTTCCGTTTTCTAGTACACTATATGGTAAAACTGATGGTTTCATTTAAAAGTACAGCTCGTTCCACAAAAAATGAGCCCTCACATGACCATATTGACTGAAAAATAAAAAAGTTACGTCTCTCAGAAAAAGAATGGCGAAAAAAAAAAACGGAAAGCGAAAAATCGGCCAATCGTGAAGGGGTTAATATGTAGTTTAGATTCCGCTAAACACTCAATATGAGATGATTCAATTTACCCTGCAATATGTAATCATTATTTCCATTCATTTTTTGGATGTTTCATATGTTTATTTCATTTTGTTTATTTATTTATTGCAATATTAATGACTATATCCAGTGGACTATTTATAATAACCCTTAGGCTTTTGTTTGATGATTTTTTAATTTAGATTTTAATTTACCTTGTTTCGATGGTCTATGAGCTTTGATATACTGTACCTGGAAGAACTTTGCCTGCTGATCCATTCTATGTGATGGTATTGAAGACATCTTGCTTGAATGTCCATGAGCTTTCCTGGGCTAAATCTTGACGCTGATCCTTTCACTTGGAGTTTTGAAGATACCGTATTTTGAATGTCTATGTGTTTTCCTGCACAAATTTTGTATGCTGACTTACCTAGCTAATTATACTGAAGACATGTTGTTTGAATGCCTATGACCTTTCCTGGCTTAAATTTTATGTTTTATGTTTCAAAACTGGTGCTAATGTTCAATAGACATGTTTATTAAAGGTAACCAACCAGAAGGATTTTACCATATAAAGTGAAAGCATTGGCATTGTCATATTAGCATGGTCAATCAAATCATACCCTCAGTTTCCAGATTGTATGTTTGGTTGTTGAAAAATTTGTTATCAAAGGTCCAGAAATGAATGCATTGGTTGAGTGTCGTATGCAGTAGATGGGACTTTGTGGGTCGGATCCTCTGTATATACTCCTCCTCCTTTATCCACCTGTCTTGCCACCTTTTTCTTTACTTTTGGTGGCGCATGCGCATTGCTATTGTGATGTTGTCTTCATTAAAATGTAGCCAGGGTTAGCGCATGCATGCACCATAATCTCCTGGACGGTCCCATTTTATTGAAGACACTGTGGAGATGACTATAAGCGGCAGTGGTGCGTGCGCAGATGAGAAAAAATACTTAAATCTGCACAAGCTTCTATGCCACTCATATTTGTCTCCACATTTTCTTTAATTAAATGGCACCGGAGATCATGGTACATGCATGTACTGACTGCACATGGCGATGTGCACACACCGCCATTGCCAATGTAAAAGGGGGCAAGCCAGGAAGATGCAGGAGAAGGAATATATATAGAGGACCCGACTAACACAGACCCATCCACTCAACCAATGCACTCATTTCTGGACCTTTGAGAACTTTTTTCGGCAATCAAACATACAATCTGGAAACTGAAGGTATGATTTGATTCACCATGGTAGCGCCAGTATGGTACTGCCTTTGCTTTATATGGGAAAATCCTGCTGGTTGGTTGCCTTCAACTATTTTTTGTGACTTAATTCTCTGGTTTAATGGCATAAAAATTAAAAGTTTTAAAATTGAGAACATTTCTAAATTGTCACTAAAATTACAATATATTTACAAATAAAATTAAAAAGTTTTAACCTAAACGTAACTGTGTTTGTTCCTTGGTCATTTTTGTAGTTTACACTAGATATTAGACTTTTATATTGGATGGTGACAGATGTAATGCAGAGTTACAGATACATGCTGTTGTATTCACATCCCATTTAATAACTTGAGTCACTGGCTGGAGGTCACAAATTTAAATGAATAATACTTCACTAAACATTTAATGAAAAGAAATATTGTAAATGAAGCAAAGGAAAATCTTTCTTCCCCTTAGTTGAGCTCGGCCAATTATGCCTTACGGAAATGACTGATTTAAACAAATATGTTTTACGTTTTAATTCTGAACTGAACTTAGCTGTATGACATATGAAATATGAAGCTGACTCGCTATATTCTGCCCACAAAACTGTGTTAGAGATAAACACATAAAATATAAATATGAATCGGTAAATTATTTAACTAGGCACAAAATTTTATTATTCTTGGTTCACTAGCTATTGGGTTAATAATGAATTTAATTGATTAATATATCTAGATACGGATATTTAAGTTTGTAATGTAGATGAGCCTGTATATTACTCTGTTAGGACACACCGGTATCATAAAGGGGAAAATCTATGACCCCTTAAGTCAATAGACAACCTCTAAGAAAGAGTGATTCTTAAGGGCACTTTACACTCAGCGATATCGCTATCGATATCGCTAGCGAGCGTACCCGCCCCCGTCGGTTGTGTGTCAAGGGCAAATTGCTGCCCGTGGCGCACAACATCGCTAAGAACTGTCACACGTACTTACCTGCCTAGCAACGTCACTGTGGCTGGCGAACCGCCTCCTTTCTCAGGGGGCAGTTTGTGCGGCGTCACAATGACGTCACTAAGCGGCCGCCCAATAGAAGTGGAGGGGCGGAGATGAGCGGGCCGAACATCCCGCCCACCTCCATCCTTCCTCATTGCCGGCGGCTGCAGGTACGGTGATGTTCCTCGTTCCTGCGGTGTCACACATAACGATGTGTGCTGCCGCAGGAACAAAGAACAACCTGCGTCCTGCAACAGCAACGATAATTGGGAATAGAACGACGCGTCAACGATCAACGAAAAGGTAAGTAATTTTGATCGTTAACGGTCGTTCATGCGTGTCACACGCAACGACGTCGCTAACGAGGTCGGATGTGTATCACAAATTCCGTGACCAAAACGACATCTTGTTAGTGATGTCGTTGTGTGTAAAGCGGCCTTTACTCTAATAGATCCCAATCCTTCCTTCTACAACACAGGAAATGGTGAGTCAATCACATCTTCTCTTAGCTGTTACAAATGATCACCAAAGCTGTCTTCTACAGACCACCTTCAATATATAAGGTGGTTAACATGATTAAACAGGAAGCAGGTGTCTGATCCTTTAACCTTTGCCATCTCCTATCTCGGATACGAAAGAGTAATGGGTACTGGGTTCACTTAAAACAGCATATTACTTTATCAGTGAAGGCGTGAGCGTTATGGCTTAACAACAATATGCAAATATAGATCTTGTTTGTTACATATCAGAGTGGAAGCATTGGGCTTGGTGGTTTTAGTAGAACAACATCAATCTATAGGTTTGATGGTTTTACTTGAAGAAAAGCTGCAAGGCTTGTTACATTACTTACAGTAGGGAATAAAAAGTATTTAGTCAGCCACCAATTGTGAAAGTTCTCCAACTTAAAAAGATGAGAGAGGCCTGTAATTGACATCATAGGTAGACCACAACTATGAGAGAAAAAAATGAAAAAACAAATCCAGAAAATCACCTTGTCTGATTTGGCAAGATTTGTTTTGCAAATTACAGTGGAAAATAATTATTTAGTCATCTAAAAACATGCAAGATGTCTGTCTCTCACAGACCTGTAACTTCTTCTTTAAAAAGCTCCTCTGTCCTCCACTCATTCCTTGTAGTAATGCCACCTGTCTTAACTTGTTATCAGTATAAAAGACACCTGTCTACAACCTCGAACAGTCACACTCCAAACAAAATTGTAGCCCTGCACCAGCCTGGGAAGACTGAATCTACAATAGGCAAGCAGCTTGTTGTGATGAAAGTTACTGTGGGAGGGGGGCGTGGCCAGCAGGCAGCATGAGCGGTAGCACTTGAGAGCAGCTCCGCTTTCCAACGCTGAGTAATTACATTAATCCTGCCGAAATTGGTGCCTAAATACACCTCCGGATTACCTGCGGTGTGGTGATCATCCTGACCGGTAAAATGAGCAGAGGTCGCAGTGCTGCGGTGGCTGAGAAGCTAAAGAAATATGCCCGGGACCCCCAACAAGATGGCGCCGGCAAACAGGCAGAGTGGGAAGCCCAGCGAGGTGGAGGAGGAGGAGGACATGGAGGCTGGATCTGGGGGATCGCAGGAGTTGACTTTGCAGCAGGTCAGCATGCAATTACTTGCAGCGATCCAGGATTCGAAAGTGTAGCTGACGGGCAAGTTCGAGGAGGTTAAGATCGATGTGGGTCTCCTCAGGCTGGATTTGTAAAACCTAAGAGAGAGGGTGAAGGAGACGGAGCAGCGGATCTCCACGCTGGAGGACGACGCAAGAGCGACGCCGGGCAGACTATCCTCCTTTGAAAGTGCGGCAAACAACTGGGCACAGAGAGCTGATGACCTAGAAAACCGTCTGCGTCGCAACAATTTAAGAATCCTAGGGATGCCGGAGAGAACAGAAGGGAGCGATCCATGTAAGTTCATGGAAAAATGGCTTTCCGAAACTTTCTCTGATGCAATGTTGTCTGCGGCCTTCACCATAGAAAGAGCCCATCGGGTGCCGGCCAGACCTCCTCCTCCGGGAGCGCAGCCCAGACCCCTCTTGGCCCGACTTTTGAGCAGCAGGGATAGAGATGCGATCCTAAGTGTGGCGAGACGCAAGGGCCCGATCTCACATAATAACGCTTCCATATTGATCTTTCCTGACTTCTCTGCGTCTCTTCAGAAAACAAGGGCATCCTTCATCCAAGTGAAAAGACGCCTTAGAGAACACCAGATTGCCTCCTCCATGATTTTCCCAGCTTGTCTTAGAGTGGTTCATCAAGAGCGTTCCCTGTTCTTCTCCTCTCCTGCAGAAGCGGATGACTGGATCAACTCGCTGAAGAGGAAACGCTGATGCGCTGCTGATTCGGGCGACACCCTGGTGATTGCTGATATGTCTGTATCGAGGTCTCGACCCATCTCCTCTTCTCTCTTCTGGAGCGAGAACGGAAATGCGATTCCAGTTTTTGGGACGCTGTGTTTGAAATCGCTGTTGCGATCGATTTTGATCATCTACTGTTGGAATCTGGCGTCCCTCGTTACTTAAGGCGAGAAATAATTTTTCATCCCTTTCTCCTGTTTTGTGAATGGAGGGGGTTCGGGATCGCTGTTGCGCCCGCTCTCCCATCTCCTGGTTCCAGATTGATAAACCGGTGATTGTGCCGGGGTGTGCCATTGCGATTGCAACCCTCCGGACACCCGTGGGCCCCCCAGTTGTGTTCAATATGGGTTCTTCACTAAGCCAGTTGTCTAACCTCCACCCTGCGTCTGGATGACTGGAGGCGGGCTGGGACTGCGTTCTCGAATATGACAGGGCTTGCGACCATTGCTGAGCTCAGTTTGTGTCCCAGAGTCCTGGATTACCGCCACTTCGGTCGCAGCGGCGTCGCTTGTGGGGCCCGGACTGATGTGTAGTTTTTGGGCTACCATGCAACATAGTATCTTATAACCTACGGCTACTTTCAACTATCTCTCTGGTTTCCTCCATGCTACCACTCTTTCCCCCCCTTTCCTGCTCAACCTACTAATCCCTGCCCTTCCCTTACTCTCCTCCTCCCCCCCTTTTTTTTCTCTCTTCCTCTCTCTCTCTTCCTCTCCCCCTTTCTCTCTCTATCTCGCTCTCCCCTCTTCCCCTTATCTCCATACCCCCTTATTCCTCCTCTTAACCACGCATGTTATAGGTTGTATAGCAAGGTAATTGACAAATTTAAGCCATTGGACTGCAGGAGCCACTCAAGTCCTTATTTGAGGACACCCCCGTACCAACTATATCATCTAGCCACGTTGGTTCACCCTAGTCGTTGCTAGGGAAAATCTCTCCTGGTCACACTATTGGACCAGTTCTTGTTGGCTGCGTAAGGGCAGCCGATTGTTTGCATTTAAGGGTACGTTCACCCAAGTTCTACTGCAGGTTAAGTTCTTTACATACTTCATTTTGTCTAGCAGGTGATATCTTTCAATGGCCTTAAATTTAATGACATGGAATGTTAGGGGACTGGGTACAGCCAGAAAAAGGGCGGCAGTATTTGCACATATCAAAAGATCCAAAGCTCAGATTGTATGTTTACAAGAGACCCACTTATTGCCAGAGACCACTGGAGTGCTTCAGAAGCCTTGGGTCCAATGGTCAGCCCATTCTGTCCATTCCTCATATTCTAGGGGAGTTTCAGTGCTAATTCACAAAACATTGCGCTGGGACCCGGGTAAGATTATAAATGATAACGATGGGAGATATGTCTTTATCCAAGCTCACATTGATGGGGTAATGATAGTGATCCTAGCCATATACATCCCCCCGCGATGGGAATTTCGATTCTGTATGAGGCGGCTAAGTTTGCCTCGCAATTCCCATAAGCTTTGGTGCTCTACATGGGGGACTTTAACTTGATTAATAACCCAGGACTGGATAGCTTCAGCGCCCGACAGATTTCGATCTCTCATGCGATACAAACCAGACTGAGCGCATTCCTACAGGAGGTGGGATGGTATGATATGTGGCGGTTCTGTAATCCAACATTGAGAGAGTACACATGTTATACTCCTGGGAAAATTTCTTTATCTAGGATTGACTATATCTGTGGGAATGAGACAGTTTGTGCTCATATACAAATGGTATGCCACTTGCCCAGATCAGTATCAGACCACTCCCCGGTATTCGTCGGCATTAAATGGGAAGGATGTAAATCACACAGAGTATCACGGAAAATCAACCCTTGGTGGATTTCACTCTTCAGAACTAACGATAGAATCCCTGACCAAATTATGATATATACGGAGACGAACTCCATAGAGGAAAATCACTCGGCCTATTGGGACGCTCTTAAAGCGTATTTGAGGGGATGCTGTCACTCCTCCATCTGATATATTAAGAAACAGGCGGCCAGAGAGGAGGAGGAACTGGCCACTCAAAATAGAACACTAGAACATAGATTTACTTCGGACCCGTCTGAGGAAAACAGAGCCCATTGGTTACAGGCTGGGAGGAAGTATCTCTTATACTTACAGGACAAGGCCAAGAGACATGTCTTCTTCACGAACCAGAGGTATTTTGAACAAGGGTACCAATCTAGTAGCCTACTAGCGTTCTTGGTACACCAGTCTAATAGCTCACCTGTGGTCCTTAAGATTAGAGCCCCTAGTGGCGAACCAGTCACTTCCGTTAATGATATTCTGGAAGTGTTCTTGGAATTCTATAGGAACCTATATGAGTCCAGACTGACCGTGTCGGGGGAGGAAATTGCTGTTTACCTGCGAGATCTGGAATTTTCCAGATTGACTTCGGCTCAGAGATCGGCTCTGGATGAGCCCATTACTATGGAGGAGATGGTGGAAGCGATGAGGGCACTTAATAAGGGTAGGGCGTCTGGTCTTGACGGACTCCCGATTGAAGTATTTAGTAAATATCAAGGGGGGCTGGCTCCAGTCCTCCTGGAAACGGTTGAGGCCTCGTTCTGTAAGGGACGGTTGCCCGACTCTTTCTATGAGGCAACCATCATTTTGCTACTGAAGCCTGACAAGGATCGATTGGATTGTGACTCGTACAGGCCGATCTCTTTGCGGAACTCTGACTATAAAATACTTACCAAAATTTTAGCAACTAGACTTAACAAGGTGATCTCCTCCATAATACACGAAGACCAGTCTGGATTCATTCCAGGTAGGAGTACCTCGGATAATCTGAGGAGGGCGCAGGTGATCTTACAGATGGGCACCAAGTTAGAGGAGGATTGGGCTCTGGTCTCATTGGATGCGGCCAAGGCCTGACTCTATAGAATGGCGATACCTGCTGGAGGTGCTGCGGGCATTTGGTTTCGGCAACAATTTCGTCAGATGGATTGAGATTATATATAAAGCACCATCTGCTAACATTCAGGTGGGTGGCGGGATGTCGGAAACTATCTCTCTGGGGAGGGGAACCAGACAGGGATGCCCCCTATCCCCTCTCCTGTTTGCCCTTGCCATGGAGCCGCTGGCGGTGCGCATCCGGGCAGACCCAACCTACCAAGGAGTGAAGCGCCGAAAGGGAGATGAACGCCTGTCTTTGTATGCGGATGACTTATTATTGTTCGCCTCTAGTCCGGATTCCTCCATTCCTAGAGCTGTGGAGCTTATTAATCGATTCGGGGAGTTCTCGGGCCTGGTAATAAATTGGTCAAAGTCATACATCCTCTTTTTGTCCTGGGACAGAGAGGAAATGACGAATACCCACATATGCAGGATTTCAGTGGTTGATCACTTTAAATACCTGGGGATTATACTGACAAGAAGCCCTTCGGAGATGATAGCAAGAAATATTGCCCCTCTTTTGGCACATCTCGGGGAGAAATTTAATAGATGGAGCCAGCTCCCGCTTTCAGTGGCGGGAAGGATTAACCTTCTCAAAATGATAGTACAACCAAAGTGCCTCTACATTACCCAGCATGTATTTGTGCAAATCCCCCGCTCCTTCTTTCGGTCCCTGGACTCCTTTAAGATTGCCTTTGTCTGGGGCGCTTCCAGATCAAAAGTCCAACTGGCCAAATTACAGAGGCCCAAAGACCTGGGGGGTATGGCCCTTCCAGATCTTTACTTATACTATCTGGCTGGACAACTGAAATACCTGGGTCAATGGACATTACCTAGGGTGACGGGCTCTCTGGAGGGATTCTTGGCAGAGTTCATGGGTGTGGATCTCCTATGGCCCCTATTGACTGATCACAAGAGAGCCCCTGAGGGTCGTATGCTCCCGATACACAAACTGGGAGCCAGGGTCTGGAGGGAGGCTAAAGTTATCTTCGGATTCCATGATGTACCAATTGAGACCCCCATATGGGGTAACCTGGACCTTCCGCACTTTTGTGGGCTGCCGGGTTTTGGTGAATGGAGGAATCGCGGAATAGTTTCCATAAGCTCAATTGTCCTTGATGGTGAACTCCGCCCTTTTGCGCAACTGCGAGCGGAATTTGAATTGCCGGAATCCCATGGATTTCAGTACCTCCAGATCAGGTACGCCTTTCGGGCTCAGTTCTCTGGTCGTGGGGTTAGATTCTCTTCCTTTCCAATCATTGGAATTATTAGATCACAAGGCCCTGGTGGTCTTATCTCCAAATTATACTATTCTCTCATTCGGGCCAAAGCCATGAACAATCCTCTCTCTGTCCGGGATAGATGGAGAGCCAGGATTCCTGAAATAGATGATGTCGCTTGGGACGACATCTTTGAATCCCACACTTTGGTCTCTCCTGCAATTAACAACAGACTGATCCAATTATACATAATACACCAGAATTATATCACCCCCCAGAGACTGAAAAAGATGAACAACTCGGCGGGGGAGGGTTGTCCGAGGTGCGGGAGAGACGGTGCAGATTTCTGCACATGATATGGGAATAACGGTTCATTCACTCTTATTGGGTTGAGGTTATAGCGGCTCTTTGCTCCATACTTGAAAAGCCGGTTCCCATGAGCCCGATTTTGTGCTTATTTGGTGTGGTAGATGTACATTCTTGGTCCCAAGATGAGAACCTATTATTAAAAAAGGTCCTGTTTTTTGCCCGGAAGGGTATTATACTAAATTGGATGAGTATACTCCCCCCATCCAGGGCTTCTTGGATTGCTCTGGTAAATGCTATAATACTGCTAGAACAATTTGTATTCAAGTCAAGAGGTTCCTTAAATAAATTTGACAAAATCTGGGGCAGATGGTTGGGTTCGCCCTTGACTGGGGGCTCACCCGGTTCCCTGGCTAATAATCTACAAACACTGTTGTCGCCGTAATAATTTTGTTATCATTTTGGTGATATGGAAGGGGAACTTTATGAATTATAATGCTATGTATCTGCAGTGTGACGTGGTCCCCGACATTTAGCTTGCATACTCCTTGTCAATATAAATTTTTCTTTATCCCATGTTAGATGTAGCTTGTGAACAGACACATTTGAGGTATTTACTGTTTTAGTGCCCACCTAAAAGAGCAGAAAGTGGATTTGACTATGTATGTATTATCATCCTAGATATTAAGCAATATTTCCCATATCCTGATTGTACAAATTGTTGATTTGATTTTTGGTTGTAATGCTATACTTAACCTTCAATAAAACGAGTTTAAAAAAAAAAGCCACTGTGGGAGCAATAATAATAAAATGGAAGACATACAAGACCACTGATAATCTCCCTCAGTCTGGGGCTCCACACAAGATCTCACCCCATGGGGTCAAAATGATCACAAGAACGGTGAGCAAAAGTTCCACAACCACACAGGGGACCTAGTGAATGATCTACATAGAACTGGGCCACCGTAACAAAGTCTATCATCAGTAACACACTAAGCCACCAGGGACTCAGATCCTGCAGTGCCAGATGTGCCCCCCTGGTTAAGCCAGCACATGTCCGGGCCCGTCTGAAGTTTGCTAGAGAGCATTTGGATTATCCAGCAGAGTATTGGGAGAATGTCATATGGTCTGATGAAACCAAAGTAGAACTGTTTGGTAGAAACTCAACTTGTCATGTTTGGAGGAGACAGAATGCTGAGTTGCATCCAAGAACACCACCAACTACTGTGAAGCATGGGGTGGCAACATCATGCTTTGGGGCTGTTTTCTTCAAAGGGACAAGGACGACTAATCCATGTACATGAAAGAATGAATAAGGCTATGTACTGTGAGATTTTGAGTGCAAACCTCCTTCCATCAGCAAGGGCATTGAAGATGAAACGTGGCTGGGCTGATAGCCTAGTATCATAATGATCCCAAGCACACTGCCAGGGCAATGAAGGAGTGGCTTCGTAAGAAGCATATAAAGGTCCTGGAGTGGCCTAGCCAGTCTCCAGATCTCAACGTCATAGAAGACCTTTGGAGGGAGTTGAAAGTCCGTGTTGCCCAGCAACAGGCCCAAAACATCACTGCTCTAGAGGAGATCTGCATGGAGAAATGGGCCAACATACCACCAACAGTGTGTGCCAACCTTGTGAAGACTTAGGCCCCTTTCATATTGCGTTTTACCTTCCGCTCACAGGTCCCATCGGAGCATCCGTCCGAACCGCCCCTCCCCCACTCTGCCAAGCGTGTTCCAGACGCATGCGCCCAGCAGGGCCATTCACTGCTATGGAGTGCACTGCATTAGCCTGTGCTCTGTTTTGTGCCATTTTGTGCACATATACGTTTATGCAGACGGACACCTGAACGTAGGTGCCCGTGGCGCACAATATTGTTAGGCCCCGTCACACGGAATTACCTTTCCTGTGACATCACTGTGGCCGGCAAACCGCCTCCTTTCTAAGGGGGCGGTTCGTTACAGCAACGTCGCACGGCAGGCGTCCAATAGAAGCGGAGGGGCGGAGAACAGCCAAAGGAAAGACACGCCCACCTCGTTGCCAGAGGACACAGGTAAGCTGTTGTTCATCGTTCCCGGGGTGTCACACGTAGTGATGTGTGCTGCCTCACGACAAACAACCTGCGTGAAAAAGCAGCAACAATAATCGGGATTAAAACGACCGGACAGCGATCAACGATAAGGTGAGTATTTTTGGTCGTTCGTACGTGACACACGGAACGACATCGCTAACGAGGCCGGATGTGGGTCACGAATTCCGTGACCTCAACGACATTTCGTTAGCGATGTTGCTGCGTGTAAAGCCCGCTTAAGGTATCCGTATGATGACTCAGGTTGATAAAAGTTAGTAGATATTAAATATGTATACTTTTACTTTTATCTAAGGGGCTAAAAAAAATTAAGAAGTTTGTCCAAAAAATTGTGCTTTTGTCTTCATTTTTCAAGACCCGTAGCCTTCTCATTTTTTGGGATCTGGGGCTCAGTGACAGCTTATTTTTTGCATCTTCAGCTGATGTTTTTAATTAAACCATTTCTGTGTAGATGCAACATTTTAATCCCCTGTTACTGCATTTTTTTTAAATTTTGAGGTAACCAAAAACATAATTTTTTTTTCACCAATCAGATTAATTTATCGTATATTTTTTCAGATTGGGCATTTCTGAATGTGGAGATACCAAATATGTACCATATACAGTATATATTTTTTATTTTTGTATTTTATTTTAAATGGGACGAAAGGGGGTGATTTAAACTTTTTTTTTATTTTTTTCAGATTTTTTAGATTTTATTTACATTTTTTATTTATTTTACTAGTCCCCCTAGGGAACTGCACAGTCTGATCCCCTGTTCATTTCTGCTGATCAGAGCAGCATCGCTCTGATCAGCAGAAATGCAGAATTCCTGTTAAAACAACACAAAGGGAATTTGTGTGTCTAAACGGGCACTGGAACCATGATAATTCTCAATGTATCACAAACCTGTTCGCATATATTAAAAAACTATTTTTATTAAGTAACAAAGTTTAAAAATCTTTAAAAACATCACACATAAAAAAGGGCTGTCCAGACATCCCAAAGGTTCCCCTAATACAAAGCATAATATGCAGACAGGAAACAATCTGTCAAAAATGGCCAGGGTACAAATGGGGATATTCAGAGTGGCACGGATCACATAGCTGAATCAGCATAAATTATCACAGATAACAAATGTACAAGACATGGTGCACCCCTGAGGAAGCCTAGCATTTGCTTGACGTAACGCGTATTACCAGTAGCCGGCTCCCGATCGCTCCCCTCTTTTAAAGGGATCTAGGGTTATTTATTTCTTTATATTTCTTTGTATAAGTATTATATTGATAATAATGAATATTATTTGAGCATGCTCTAGGTGCCTGATTGACACCTTACTATCAATGCACAATCTCTACATTCAGCCTGGTGTAGGTGGGCACAGCTTTATCAGCTCTGCTACATGGTGAAATCTAAAAATTCTGATTGTGTCAGAACGGCTGCACCCAGTAATCTGGGTGATACATCATTGAATTCAGGAATTCTTTTCCTACGTCATGCTGCTGTCAGTCGAGGTAACAAAAACCTGCTGACAGATTCCTTTTAAGTGTCAGACAACTCCTTTAACACAGCAGCAATTATTGTTCCTCCATCATAGCTGCAGCTGATGTTATTGCTCCAACAGACCATAGATGAAGTTGTGTGTAAAGAAAGTCCTATAGGTGCAGTCTTGTCACTTTCTAGCGAGTTACAGGGACCCTAATCCTTTATTCTGTCTGAACCCACCACTGAGTCTTTTGTAAGGGTGTCTAAGGCTCTGCCAACCCACACCTGCAAATCCCCTGTCTGTAATGCCTAAAGTTGATACAATGGTGTAATATATATATATGCGGCTACTAGGTGGCGACAAGGTGTAAAACTGCTTCCGTAGTACTCTCAAGGCTTGGGAGAGTTAATGTGGGGAGATTAGTTCACAAAAGTGTTGCATATACAGGAAGTTACAGGAGAGTCCACGTGGTAGAGGAACGAGTAGCACCCATGAGAGGGATGAGGAGAAACCCCAATAATTATAATATGACTGACCCTCTGGGTCAAATCTCGGGGCTGGCACGTGAGGCCCTAGTGTGAAGAAGATGTTCAACTGCGTTCCAAGGGATGGATGAAGTCCGTGTGGCATGGATGGGTGTCATTCCATGGCATATACCCAAAGAACCCCCTCAGTCAGTAGAAGGTCAGTAGACTCCAACGATGGGAATAGATCCTGACAGAACTGGGCAGAGGAGTGCCATCCAAGAAGGCCCCATCTTATCTTCTGGCTAAATCCCTGTGGGTGGGATGAGGGGTACTGGAAGGATTATTTAAACCTGCTCCGAACAATGAAGATGAGAGAGGGTATGATGGGCTTATGAGCTATACCAGAAGCCCGAGTACCAGGGAAGTGGTTGACCTGTAAAGTGAATGTAACACCATAACTCCAATGGGGAACAAGAGCGTGCAGTGATAGTATTAAAGAGAAGATGTATGACCCCTGTAACATTTAAAGTTTGTGCCTGCCTCAGGCGAAAGAATAGACTGTGAGAAAAGAATGTCAGCTCACCCGTATATGTGCTCTCTCAGTTTAGATGGGATGCACGTAGTCCAACAGACAGGCAGGTCCATAAGAACGTTGAGGAGAAAGGAGAAGGAGGGACTCAGCACCGATGCCAGGGTAGAAAAATATATCCAACGAAATATAAAATGTAGAAACTTTATTCGATGATTAAAAAATCCAAAATTTCAACGATTCCATAAAAACGTCATGGCTTGACGCGTTTTGGACAGTAAAAGTATGAGTAAAGTCCTTAATCATTAAGGACTTTACTCATACTTTTACTGTCCGAAACGCATCAAGCCATGACATTTTTATGGAATCGTTGAAATTTTGAAAGAATAGACTGTTTGTGAAGTTGCCAAGTAAAGAAACATTTGCTGTTGAGAAGCACTTGGTGTCAGTGTGGTGCTTGAAGGTACTGGGACCTGCTGAAGCCGGCAGTTTTGAAGCGGTCCAGAAGAATGAAACAGCCATGGCCTCCGGCCTCACAAAAGTGAGTACCAGAAAATATCCTCTTTCCCTGTGGAGGTGGCCGGGGTGTGGACTGATGCTGCAACTCTGCTCAGCAGCCGAAATTCATCCCCGCCCGCGACTACAACGGCCCTGTGCCACCCCTACACTTTGTTGGGTCTTCAGATCAATTCTGATAACAAGGAATAGATCAATCTCTACCTGGATTTACAGTGTTCTCTTTTATTGACAGAAGATTAATTTTTGCTCATCACAGAATAAATTGTAATTAATAATTGATTCCCAGTGATACTTTTCAATAATATCATATTTTGTGAATGTCTGTATCACAGATCACTTTGCTGGAGGGTTTTGTTTCATAAAATAAATTCTGATCTGTGCATTGCCAGTCCGGAAAAAGATTAGAATGCAGCCATATGTAGATGAGCAAGCTGCATTGTTAGTTTACCGCTGGAGGGTGAAGCATTTCTCCTGATTTTATTTATACTAGGCAGATGGGAACTGGAAAACATTTTCTCTTGGGGAATATTTATATGCAGTGATGATAAGTGGAACATACAAGTAAATACATACCGCTTCCACGATTTTTTTATCATGCTCCTAACTGCTTTAGAATTGCAGGCTTTGGACACAATGCATTTTGTCAATACAGAAGAACTGCCACCAGAGCTGTAGAAAAGGCATAACATCAGACTATGGTTTCCAAGAAAATTAAGCAGGCTGGTGTAACAGATTGAAAATCACTTTCATATTTACAGTACTTACGAAAATTGCATCTCAGAATTCAGGCCAGTGTCAGACTGCAACATATGTGTATTATGCTAAGTGTGAGGACGCGATGTCCTGCAGTATTAACCCAAATGTGTCACCTAAATATAAATATATAGGTAGATAGATAGATTGATTCGTAGATAAATAGGAAATCTTTTCAAACCATATTTTATTTGTCATAGAACATAAAACACGGACATAGATAGCCCTCATTTTAATCTATCTGGGCTACCGGCTGGGGCCTTAGGCTCCAGTGGGGCCCATGGCCAGATTGCCCTCATTATAATTCTCACATATTATACACACCTCGCTCCCGTTCCCCTAGCACAGATCTCAAGCAGGAAGCTTTCATAGAACTATGCTGCAATACAGAGCAGTAGCACAGCTCAGGGGAGCTTCCGTCACCGGTGTGATGACATCATCAGCCAATCCAGCATGTACGCGCTGGTATCAAGAGGATGTGGAGACAGGTGGATCAAGGCCTAGCGATGTAGGAACAGGAGCAAGGTGAGTATGTGTTTTATTTTTCCTATATGTGTATGGGAAGTGCACTTTTATATAGGGGCTATGTGGGGCTCCTGCTGTGTACAATGGCTATGTGGGGCTTCTTTTTTATATAGCGGCTAACTGTGAGCTCCTGCTTTATATATGAGCTACATGGGGCTTCTGCTGTATATAGGGGCTATGTGGGGCTCATGCTGAATACACAAGTTATCTTGGACTCATGCTGTATACAGGGGCTATATGGATCTCATGCTGTGTACCAGGGTTATTTGGGACTCATACTGTAGATAGGAGCTATGTATATGCTCATGCTGTATATAGGGACTATGTGTGGCTTATGCTGTATACAGATGCTATGTGGGGTTCATGCTGTATAGAGGAGGTTATGTGAGGTTCATTATCTAGGGGGCTATGGGGCGCCCATTGTATGCAAGGCTATGTGGTGCTCATTCTGCATACAGGGGCTCATGCTGCATATAGGGGGCAATAGGGGGCTCCTGATGTATAAATGGGTAATCTAAGGTTCCTGCTGTATATAGGGGCTATGTGGGGCTCATGTGTATACACAAGTTATCTTGGGCTCATGCTGTATACAGGAACTATATGGCGCTCATGCTGTGTACCGGGCTTATCTGGGACTCATACTGTAGATAGGAGCTATGTATATAGTGACTATGTGGGGCTCATGCTGTATACAGGAGCTATGTGGGGCTCATGCTGTATACAAAGAGGGCTCTCCCAGAACATACCAAGCCGGGGAGCGGTGTTACGAGGGGGACCCGGGGAAGCGTGCCAAGATGGGAAATGGACAGCTTCCGCCGGTCAAGGTCCACTGTGCGGTGTAAGGGACCGCCGCTATGGTGGGTGAAGAGTGAGCGGGTTGCTGCTAGCGATCGTCTGGAATGTCACAGACGATCTATGTACACCGATCTGCCCTAACTTGTGAGGGTTGTATGGCAGGGATCACACGGCTCGGTGTACCTGTTGCACGGGGAAGCACAGAGGTGCCCACGCACGTGTGCCAGTGGAAGTCACGAGAATATGGCACGAGGGTAGCACAGAGGTGCCCACGCACGTGTGCTTTCAATAACCAGGTGAGTCCGGTGGAGGCTTGAGGAGCTCACCTGGGACAGGAACACGGCCTGTTGAAGGGAATACTGCCGGAGCAGCAAGGCAGGAACACGGCCTGCAAACGAGGTACTGCCTAAGCAGCAAGGGCCAAGCCCACAGAAGACAGTAATGCCTGAGCAGTGGCGTGGCAGCACGCTGCCAGACATCCAAACATAGAAGGACGGTCGCGCGCCGCCATGATGGCAGGGGGAGCTTTTAAGGAGGTGTAGCTCCACCCAAGGGCGGGCACGAGACGGGCGTGACCCAATCAGGGTTCGTGACGTCCTGGCCCAGCCAGTCAGGATTCAGCACATCACCAGCCTCGTCATGGGGCCGTGTGATATCAGTGAACGAATCAGAAGACGTCACGTGGAGCACATGCTCATCTTCCTGCCTCTGGGTCATAAAGGCGGGATCCTCGGTTTCACAATGTGCAGTGACATGGGAAGTCTTGCTGCTTCCCTGAGCATCTATTCCTTGCACACTGCGCAACCTCCCAGAGCCTCTGTGATGCTGAGCAGGAGAGCTCGTGGCAGGCAAGGGATGGGAGACCGCTCCATTCCCTGCAAGGGGAGAACCACTAGGTGTCACCCTTCTGCTGTGTCTCTGAGGAGGCAACTCCAGCAGACTGCGCAGTCTCCCAGACCTTTGGCGCTGCTGAGCAGCAGGGCTCGTGGCAGACAAGGAATGGGGGACCACCTCATTCCTTGCAACAAGAGAGCCACGACATGTAACATTACCCCCCCCGTCTAGGCCCCCCCCACCGTCTGTGCTCAAAGGCTGCTACCAAACCCGGAGCGTGGACATGATCCTCCAATTCCCAGGTCCTATGCTTCAGTCCACGACCGACCCACTCCACGAGGAAGTACCTCTTGCCCTGAACGATTTTTGTTTTAACCAACCTCGCTACTTCAGGGTTGTCGGACGAGGAGTCGGCCGTCGGCCACCAATCATGCCTGGCCTCTAGAACTCTGGTCCTTTTGGACCTGAAGAGGCCCACGACCTTGGAGGTATGGTCCCAGGAAAGTACATCGTTCCGTAACCTAGGGGGAACGAGGGTCTGGCCAGGTGGCACCAGGTCTAGGGGAGTGGGTGACCCGGTGGTCCCGAGGTGTTCTTTACATGACCCTGCCCAGGACGAGATCTCCCCTGTTGTCCAGTTGAGTATCGGAGCATGCCGTTTCAACCAGGGGAGTCCTAGTAGGATCTCATCCGTCCCTTCTGGAAGCACCAGAAAGGACACCTGCTCATGGTGGCCTGGTGGTACATCCATCCTGAGAGGGACGGTGATCTGGGTAATGGGTTTGACAAGTAGGGACCCGTTGACTACCTGGACACTGATTGGCTTAGGCAACAGGACCAGGGGAACAGAGTACCTAGTTGCCAGGGAGGCTGAAATGAAATTGCCGTCAGCGCCAGTGTCTAAGCAAGCCAGGGCAGGGAAGACAGTGGTGCCGAACTGCAACTGGGCGCTGAGGGTTAATTTAGAAGGAGAGGCAGCGTCTAGGGTTCCTCCTCTGATGGAAACCAGACACTGTCTCTTTTCCGATGGTTTTGAACATCGGGTAGCTACATGTCCCCTCTGCCCACAGGCAAAGCAAACGACCGGCGGCCGAGAGCCTGTGGTAGAGGAGACCACCTTGGAGACTTCCATGGGCTCCACAGAGTCATCAACAGAACTGGCTGGGAGACTGGTCTGATGGGGAAGGAGAGTCAGAGGCTCTGTAGGCCAGGTAGACGTGGGTGCTGAAGAGACCTCGAGCCTCCGCTCCGCGTGGCGGATGTCTATGCGAGAAGCAAGCCGTATCAAGGCCTCTAAGGTGGTCGGCACATCACGCGTGGCCAGCGCGTCTTTGACGAACCCTGCCAGACCCTCCCAGAACACAGGGACAAGGACTTTATCTGGCCAGTCCAGCTCTGCGGCGAGTGTCCTGAACTGCACCGCAAAGTCCCCGACTGAAGTGGACTTTTGCCGAAGGCGTAGGAGTCGCAGCGCGGAGTCGTGGGTGACTTGAGGCCCGAGGAACACCTTTCTCATGGCCTCAAGATAAACTGGAAGGTGATTCACCACCCGATCTCCGCGCTCCCACAATGGCGTGGACCATTTTAGCGCTCTCCCTGTGAGCAGGGACTGGACGAATGCTACTTTCGCCTTCTCAGTAGCATAAAGAGTGGCGGACATCTCCAAGTAGGTGGTAACCTGGTTTATGAAACCACGGCACTCGGAGCTGTCCCCGTTGAAGCGCTCTGGGAGCGCAAGGCGAGGCGACTTTCCGCTCAATTCCACAGCCTGAGTAGCCGCTTGGGTGGCAATTGTCGCTAGAGCAGCCTTATCGGGGGAAGACCGCTCCACAGCTGCCAATCGTGACTCCAACTGCTGCACATAACGCAGCAACTGCTGCTGCTCTTCTGCCATAGCCAGACCTTTGGCGCGACCGTAATGTTACGAGGGGGACCCGGGGAAGCGTGCCAAGATGGGAAATGGACAGCTTCCGCCGGTCAAGGTCCACTGTGCGGTGTAAGGGACCGCCGCTATGGTGGGTGAAGAGTGAGCGGGTTGCTGCTAGCGATCGTCTGGAATGTCACAGACGATCTATGTACACCGATCTGCCCTAACCCGTGAGGGTTGTATGGCAGGGATCACACGGCTCGGTGTACCTGTTGCACGGGGAAGCACAGAGGTGCCCACGCACGTGTGCCAGTGGAAGTCACGAGAATATGGCACGAGGGTAGCACAGAGGTGCCCACGCACGTGTGCTTTCAATAACCAGGTGAGTCCGGTGGAGGCTTGAGGAGCTCACCTGGGACAGGAACACGGCCTGTTGAAGGGGATACTGCCGGAGCAGCAAGGCAGGAACATGGCCTGCAAACGAGGTACTGCCTAAGCAGCAAGGGCCAAGCCCACAGAAGACAGTAATGCCTGAGCAGTGGCGTGGCAGCACGCTGCCAGACATCCAAACATAGAAGGACGGTCGCGCACCGCCATGATGGCAGGGGGAGCTTTTAAGGAGGTGTAGCTCCACCCAAGGGCGGGCGCGAGACGGGCGTGACCCAATCAGGGTTCGTGACGTCCTGGCCCAGCCAGTCAGGATTCAGCACATCACCAGCCTCGTCATGGGGACGTGTGATATCAGTGAGCGAATCAGAAGACGTCACGTGGAGCACATGCTCATCTTCCTGCCTCTGGGTCATAAAGGCGGGATCCTCGGTTTCACAATGTGCAGAGACATGGGAAGTCTTGCTGCTTCCCTGAGCATCTATTCCTTGCACACTGCGCAACCTCCCAGAGCCTCTGTGATGCTGAGCAGGAGAGCTCGTGGCAGGCAAGGGATGGGAGACCGCTCCATTCCCTGCAAGGGGAGAACCACTAGGTGTCACCCTTCTGCTGTGTCTCTGAGGAGGCAACTCCAGCAGACTGCGCAGTCTCCCAGACCTTTGGCGCTGCTGAGCAGCAGGGCTCGTGGCAGACAAGGAATGGGGGACCACCTCATTCCTTGCAACAAGAGAGCCACGACATGTAACAGCGGACTACCGTTGCTTAGGCATAGGAGTCGATGTTTTCTACATAAGTAAGGTGCAGGAGAAAGGCGGAAACCACCAACCTGATAAGGAGAAAACTGCAGCCGGCTGCAGGCACCGTTCACCATCTCATTTGGTTTACTAGAGACTCCAGCATGTTTGTAATAGTGAGTACAACAGTGCCTTCGTGCACTGCACCGACACCCCAGCACTCATCCATTTCCCCCGCCTCAGCACCTCCCTCGGGCCCCCGGGACCACCATATCCCCTACCCACGGAGGGGGTCAACACCAAGCTGCGCAATACCGTCCCCGGGAGCCTAGTCAATGGCAGCGGTGGTGTCCATCCATTCACCACAATCCGTGGGTGGCGTCTCAAACTCAAATCCCCTACAAACAACCGCGGCCCCAGCCGTGGACCTCCCCACCGAAGTCCTTACGTGTAGTGTCAAAACACCCTTTCAGAGCAACGTGACCCCTGGGTTCGTGAGGAGCTCGAGCCACCCACCGACAAGCACGGATCCGAGCGGCTCGGCAGCCGGCTGAACCCTGGGGCAGTATACTATGTGGGGCTGCTGTTGTATACAGGAGCTATGTGGGGCACCTGCTGTACATAGGGGCTATGTGGGGCTGCTGTTGTATATAGGAGCTATGTGGGGCACCTGCTGTATATAGGGGCTATGTGGGGCTGCTGCTGTATATAGGAACTATGTGAGGCACCTGCTCTATATAGGAGCTATGTTGTTATGTATAGTTGTTACGGTTGCTGCGAGCACTGGAGACTATGTCCAGATTTCTTGCTACTGCACATGTGCGAGCGCTGGAGACTAAGTCCAGATTTCTTGCTACTGCACATGTGCGAGCGCTGGAGACTAAGTCCAGATTTCTTGCTACTGCACATGTGCGAGCGCCGGAGACTAAGTCCAATCTTGGAGCCATTGCACATGTGCGGGTGACATCATCGCTGACACGAGGTCACATGTCTCTGACACCTTCTATGCCGATTGGTCGCTGGTCATGTGCTTGTGACGTCTTGCTCGGTGATAGGCCAGCATGACGTCACTCCTGTCGTTCTGGCAGCGGATTGGCTCTGGTGTCCTCCATCTTGGATGAGGCACAGAGTCTATATAAGACCCTGACACACGCCGCATGGTGCTCAGTCCTCTTGGTTCATGCATATGAGTAGACGCTCTGTGCGCGTTCCTCTAGACATTCCTCTGTCTATGCTAGGTGAGCGCTACCGGCAGGGTAGCGTTCTTATACCTTACAGCTTCGGCTGCTGTCCGTATCCTTACCTCTTAGGGGAGCGGACATAGGCAGGTGCCTGAGGCACATGGTCTGGCTGGGCCTTGTGATTCTACTCGTAGGTGGACGTTGCCGCTAGGGTAACGTTCCTTATACTGCGTCTGGCAGTTGTTCGTATCCTCGCACACTAGGGGAGCAAACAGAGGTAGGAGCTTTGTGCGGCTTATGCTGCTGTCCGTCTCTTTTGCACCACTAGAAGAGCGGACCTAGGCAGGTGCCATATCTAGTGGTTCGTGTCCTCGCACACTAGTGGAGCGAACGCAGGTAGGAGCTTTGTGCGGCTTACGCTGCTGTTCGTCTCTTTTGCACCACTAGAAGAGCGGACCTAGGTAGGTGCCATTTCGCACACATTGCCTTTGTCTCTGTGATTATTAACAGAGATCATTCCACACACCCTCCAAGTAAGGGAGGAATTGCTTTACTTACTTATTATATCCTTCTGTGAGTTAACAGAGGTATTGCACTCTGCCATAGTCTGCAGCAAAGTCTTTGCACGGTGGACCCTGACTGTCTGATACTCCTTTCGGTTATTATCAGACAGCCCCCCGTAACATTAGGACTGAGCCAAGGGTCTGGCAGTTATGGCAGAATATCAGCAGTTACACCGTTACATACAAGTACTTGAGTCACGGCTCAAGAGTATAGAGGATAAACCTCAGACCATGGTGACATCTGCACATGATCCTCGACTTGCTCTGCCAAACAGATATTCTGGCGATGCCAGATCATGTCGTGGTTTCATTAGTCAGTGTCAGATACACCTAGAGGTCAACTCTTCTCGCTTCTCTACGGAGAGGTCCAGAGTAGGCTTTATCATCTCCTTACTTCAGGACAAAGCCTTAGAATGGGCGACTCCCCTATGGGAGCGCTCTGATGTGGTTACTCTGAGACATCAAGACTTTCTTGATGCTCTTAAGGCGGTATTCATGGGTCCGCAGGTTACCCATGATGCGGCCCTGAGACTGTTAGATCTATCTCAGGGTTCGTTATCCACTAGTTCTTATGCCATTGCTTTTAGAACTCTGGTGGCAGAACTAGATTGGCCAGAGAAGGTGTTGATTCCTATCTTCTGGAGAGGGTTGGCAGGCTATGTCAAGGATGCCCTTGCTACTCGTGAGGTTCCTGCTTCTCTGGAGGACTTGATCACAGTAGCAACGGGGATCGATGTACGCCATAAGGAACGTAGACTCGAGGTCTCTTCCTCACGCCCTAAGCATCGGGCTATTCCAGTTGTTGAGGGTCCACTACCATCTTCCTCAGCATCTGAAACATCTCCCACTCCTATGGAGTTAGGTCATACGTTCTCCAGACTACGCAAGTCTGGTCCTCCTATATGTTACGTATGTCGTCAGGCTGGGCACTATGCCAACAAGTGTCCTAGTCGTCAGGGAAACTCCCTGGCCTAGTAACCATTAGAGGGGGGTTACTAGAGACGTCTTCTGCACCCTCTAAGTGTTGTATCCCAGGTCAGCTCTCGTTATCTGAGAATACATGGCCTATTATGGCTTTTGTGGATTCCGGAGCTGACGGGATTTTTGTGTCCTCAGGATTTGTAAAGGGACACAATATTCCCTCTATCATGTTAGAGGCGCCTATTCCTGTCCGTGTTGTTAATAGAACTATGTTGTCTGACTCCATTACATTGAGGACAGTTCCCTTGCGCCTTTCCCTGTCTCAGGGTCACATAGAGGAGATTTCTTTTCTTGTTTTGCCTGAGGGTATAGACGACGTCCTTCTGGGTCTTCCATGGCTTCGGACTCATGCTCCTCACATTGACTGGGAGTCTGACAGCATTATTAGTTGGGGTTCGAAATGTCAGTCCCGATGTCTTCCCTTACCACCTAAGGTCGTTGCGGTTGCATCAACTGATCTCTCTCCCATACCTACACCCTATTTGGATTTCGCTGACGTGTTCTCCAAACAGGGTGCTGAGGTTCTTCCACCCCATAGGCCGTATGACTGTGCCATAGACCTTATCCCAGGTTCGGTTCCACCTAAAGGCAGGGTTTACCCCCTGTCGATACCTGAGTCGGAGGCCATGTCGACCTATATAAGAGAGAGTTTAGAGAAGGGGTTCATTCGTAAGTCTGTCTCTCCCGCGGGAGCTGGGTTTTTCTTTGTTCGGAAGAAAGAGGGTGATTTGCGTCCCTGCATAGATTACAGGGGTCTCAACGCAATCACAATAAAGAACAAATACCCATTACCTTTAATTTCGGAGCTCTTTGACAGACTGAGAGGAGCTCAAGTTTTTACGAAGTTGGATCTGCGGGGTGCGTATAACTTGGTACGAATTCGAAAGGGTGACGAATGGAAGACCGCTTTTAACACCCGAGACGGTCACTATGAATACCTCGTCATGCCTTTTGGGTTATGTAATGCACCCGCAGTATTTCAGGACTTCGTAAACGATGTGTTCAGGGATTTACTGTTATCCTCAGTAGTGGTGTATCTGGACGACATCCTGATTTTTTCTCCTGATCTGGAGACTCATCGTCAGGATGTCGTTCGTGTCCTTTCCCGTTTAAGGGAGCACTCATTGTTTGCTAAACTCGAGAAATGTGTATTCGAGCAGTCCTCATTGCCTTTTTTGGGTTACATTATCTCACAAGAGGGTCTGGCTATGGATCCTGCGAAGCTCTCTGCTGTCCTGCAATGGTCCGAACCTCATTCCTTGAAGGCGGTGCAATGCTTCTTAGGATTCATAAATTATTACAGGCAGTTCATACCCCATTTTTCTACTTTGGTGGCCCCTTTGGTGGCCTTGACTAAGAAAGGTGCTAATCCCAAAGCCTGGTCTACTGAGACATCTCAGGCTTTTGAGGCAGTAAAAAGACACTTTTCAACTGCTCCCGTTCTTCAAAGACCCGATGAGAATAAGCCCTTCCTCTTAGAGGTTGATGCCTCTTCAGTGGGTGCTGGTGCGGTCTTGTATCAAAAGAACGGTGCAGGTAGAAAAAGGCCGTGTTTCTTCTTTGCTAAAACCTTTTCACCGGCAGAGAGAAACTATACCATTGGGGATAGGGAACTGCTCGCCTTGAGATTAGCCTTGGAGGAGTGGCGTCACTTGCTGGAAGGAGCGAAACATCCTTTCCAGGTCTATACAGACCATAAGAATCTGACGTACTTACAAACCGCTCAGCGTCTGAATCCTCGCCAAGCCCGCTGGTCCTTGTTTTTCTCCCGCTTTCACTTCTCCATCAACTATCTGTCTGGGAGTAAGAATAACAAGGCAGACGCCCTGTCTCGCTCTATGCTTTCTACCCAGGAAGAGATTGACGAACCTCGTCTTATCCTTCCCTCCAGGGTTTTTCATACGCTCTCCCCTGTGACGTTAGACCAAATCCCACCGGGCAAGACCTTTGTTCCGCCTGATCGACAGAATGATATACTGTCATGGGCCCACACCTCAAAGGTGGGTGGGCATTTTGGTATTAGGCGGACACGAGAGTTACTGGAGAGGTGGTATTGGTGGCCACACTTAGCCAGCCACGTCAAGAGATATGTCGGTTCCTGCTACTCGTGTGCTCGCAACCGTCCATTACGGCAGAGACCGGCTGGGCTCTTGCATCCTTTACCAGTGCCAGATAGACCATGGGAGGTGGTAGGCATGGACTTTGTGGGTGATCTTCCATGTTCACAGGGACATAGATTTGTGTGGGTCATTACGGACCATTTCTCCCGGATGGTTCATCTCGTACCGTTATCGAGAATCCCATCTTCCAGGGTACTAGCCAAACTATTCCTCAAGCATGTCTTTAGGCTTCACGGGATGCCAGATCGTATCATTTGTGATAGAGGCCCGCAATTTACTTCCCGTTTCTGGCGAGATCTTTGTAGCCTTCTGCAAATTGAGTTGAATCTCTCTTCGGCATACCATCCGGAGACTAATGGTTTGGTTGAGCGTACCAATCAATCTATGATTATATACCTTCGACACTTTGTTGCTGAGAACCACGATAACTGGTCCTCCCTCCTACCCTGGGCAGAATTTGCCCTTAACAATTCGCTGGCTGAGGCCACTGGGCAGACACCGTTCGTACTCAATAATGGGCAACACCCTAGGGTACCGGTACCGTTTCCCGCTGCTGCACCTCCTCCTCTTGTGGCCGACTGGGCAACTAATGCCAGGGAGGTTTGGGATCGGACTCAAGAGTCGATCCAAGCAGCTAAGGACCGTATGAAGACGGTGTCCGATCGGTTTCGTCGCCCGGCTCCTGTCTTTTCTCCAGGGGACTTTGTGTGGCTCTCTGCAAAACACGTGAGACTTAGAGTGAGCTCTGTCAAATTTGCTCCTCGCTTCCTGGGTCCTTATGAGGTTCTTCGACAGGTAAATCCTGTAGTCTATCAATTGAAGTTACCTGTTCATCTTAGGATTCATGACAAATTCCATGTCTCACTGCTAAAGCCGGCTATTTTACCTCACGCTCGTGAAGTGCACTCTCCTGCCTCTGATTCCTCTCGCTCTAGCTATGAGGTACGAGCCATAGTTGGTTCTAAGATGGTTAGAGGGCGCGGGTTCTTCTTGATAGATTGGGAGGGCTATGGCCCGGAACATCGCTCTTGGGAGCCTGAGGAGGCTGTCCATGCTCCCGACTTAGTTGCCGATTACCTGCGTCGCCGGGAGGGGGGCCCTTGAGGGGGAGGTACTGTTACGGTTGCTGCGAGCACTGGAGACTATGTCCAGATTTCTTGCTACTGCACATGTGCGAGCGCTGGAGACTAAGTCCAGATTTCTTGCTACTGCACATGTGCGAGCGCTGGAGACTAAGTCCAGATTTCTTGCTACTGCACATGTGCGAGCGCTGGAGACTAAGTCCAGATTTCTTGCTACTGCACATGTGCGAGCGCCGGAGACTAAGTCCAATCTTGGAGCCATTGCACATGTGCGGGTGACATCATCGCTGACACGAGGTCACATGTCTCTGACACCTTCTATGCCGATTGGTCGCTGGTCATGTGCTTGTGATGCCTTGCTCGGTGATAGGTCAGCATGACGTCACTCCTGTCGTTCTGGCAGCGGATTGGCTCTGGTGTCCTCCATCTTGGATGAGGCACAGAGTCTATATAAGACCCTGACACACGCCGCATGGTGCTCAGTCCTCTTGGTTCATGCATATGAGTAGACGCTCTGTGCGCGTTCCTCTAGGCATTCCTCTGTCTATGCTAGGTGAGCGCTACCGGCAGGGTAGCGTTCTTATACCTTACAGCTTCGGCTGCTGTCCGTATCCTTACCTCTTAGGGGAGCGGACATAGGCAGGTGCCTGAGGCACATGGTCTGGCTGGGCCTTGTGATTCTACTCGTAGGTGGACGTTGCCGCTAGGGTAACGTTCCTTATACTGCGTCTGGCAGTTGTTCGTATCCTCGCACACTAGGGGAGCAAACAGAGGTAGGAGCTTTGTGCGGCTTATGCTGCTGTCCGTCTCTTTTGCACCACTAGAAGAGCGGACCTAGGCAGGTGCCATATCTAGTGGTTCGTGTCCTCGCACACTAGTGGAGCGAACGCAGGTAGGAGCTTTGTGCGGCTTACGCTGCTGTTCGTCTCTTTTGCACCACTAGAAGAGCGGACCTAGGTAGGTGCCATTTCGCACACATTGCCTTTGTCTCTGTGATTATTAACAGAGATCATTCCACACACCCTCCAAGTAAGGGAGGAATTGCTTTACTTACTTAATATATCCTTCTGTGAGTTAACAGAGGTATTGCACTCTGCCATAGTCTGCAGCAAAGTCTTTGCACGGTGGACCCTGACTGTCTGATACTCCTTTCGGTTATTATCAGACAGCCCCCCGTAACAATAGTGTTGTATATAAGGGTAAAAAAACTTGTGTGGCACCCTACATTTTTCTCAATTAGCATCTAAAGTTCTGCACATGTATGCTAATCATGTGACCTATCACCTCATCTATCGAAAGGTGATCATGTGACATCTCACATGATACTTTGGGATAGGCAGGTCCTCTCCTTTTAAACTGCCCGGGGCCCTGCCTACTCTTAATCCATCCCTGAACACGGATACGAATTTGTAATTTTAAAAAAAGTAATCCAAAGTATATATAAAAAAAAACAATTACTGAGAGGTCTAATGTTTTTAATTTTCGGGAGATGGAGCTGTGTGAGGGATAGATTTTTGGGCCCTGAGCCAATGATTTTATAGATATTATTTTGGGGTAGATATGATATTTTGATCGTTTCTTATTATGTTTTTGCACTGTTTTGGCAGCATAAAAACCACCATTCTGGCATTTTGATTTTTTTTCTCATTACGCCATACTTTGATCGGTTAAATTTATTTTATATTTTGATAGATCATACTTTAATGAACGTAAAAAATACTAAATATGTGTACTTTTTATTATTATTTCTTAATTTTCATGGGGAAAAAAGAGTTAATTGACGTTTTATATTTATTTTTTATATTTTTTTGTATTTGTTAGTCCCCTTAGGGACTTGAACCTGAGATAATCTGATAATTTGTGCTATATACACCAATAGCACAATATAGCAAAAATAACAAAAATCACGGTTTCTTATCTATGCTAACCACAGATTTGCATTTACATGAATACCGTCATGACAGAAGTAATTTATAGGGACGTGAAGTACCATAGTGTATACTTATGTTGCAAGTAATTTAGGGTAATATCTTAAACAGAAGAAAATAATTATGACAGTGGTCGGACCTTTTATAAACCGATTCACCTGTGTAGAAAAAGAATATTCACATTCAGTTGCTCATGTTGGCTGGGTACCATTGTGTCATGATTTACTCCTGGCTCAGCTGCAGCTGAGCCTATTTTTTAGTTTCACTTCTGATACAGGTCACGTTAGGGGTTAATTCTTCCTGCCTCGTTCTGGAGGGCAGGCTGCTTTATTAGGGCACTGTTTCTCTGGGACTACGCCAGTGATATTTCTGGCTCTGGTGTGTTCTGCTCGTGAGTGACCTGTTGTCTGCCCTGCCCCCTCCTGACCTTTCTGTTCACCTGACCTGTGGTTAGCCTCCTCTGTTCTCTTTTTCCGTCTTGTCAGTGTCTCTAATGCTGTCTCCATTCAGCTCCCTGCTCGTCTGTCTCCCTGTTTGTTCCTCGTGGGATTGCACACATATCCATGTTTTGACAGTGAAAGTGTGTCCGTGTGGAGTACATGTGAGCTCCACATGACGACATGTCTGTTGTCTGCTGGCACACTGACATGACATCAGTGTGACACATCTGAGAAAACACCTGTCCCTTTAAAAAAAAATATTTTTATACTTACTTATCTCTGGCAGTGCTGTCTCTGCTGTTGTGTCCAGGTCCCACTCATTATGCTCATGCATATTCTCTGCACTCACTGTGGACCCAGCAGTGCCGAAGACAGCAGCACTGGTGACAGGTAAATGTGACGCCCAGGAGACCGGGGTATCCAGCACCGGATCGGGGGTCTATTTCTTGAGGGGATGTCACGGGTGGCTCGACCCGGGCTGTGGTCTCAGGCGATGCACAGTGCAATGGGGGGGTATTTACAGGGGATAAATAAAAGTTTATAAGAGTTTTTCGTGACGCCACCCGGAATAAATGTGGCTATTTATGGCCACTGCTGCCAGTAGCTGGCCGGGGATGATGATGTGGGGCAGCTGAGGTGGAAAGCCCTTTCCGGGTAGGGCTGTGGGTCCCAGGCAGGTGAGGTAAAAGTCAATGGTGGTTATAGATAATGGTATTGTGAGGAGACTTTAGGGGCGCAGACACTTACTTGATTAGCAACAGGTTTTCTCAGCTTCGATGGTCCCAATCCTGGATAGGTGGCAACTGTCCAAATGAGAGACTGAGGCGCAGGCAACGTTTAACCGGTTTACTTTAACAAAAACTGCATAACAACAAGTCCCATCACCGGAGTCTGTATCAGGAGGACTAAGTTACTCTGCCCTGCCGGGTCCTTGGCCTCCTTCTTTGCGCTGTCTGTGTGTGGCCCTGCTGCTGTGTGTGAACTGGCTGCTGGCCCAAACTGTCCCTCTCGGGTCCTAATTCAACAGGCAACTTGAGTCCTTTTTCTCTGCTTACCCCCTCCGGGAGTACCGCTGAAATCACTGGATGTTGCTGTGTCTGACCCTGGTGAAGCTTGAATCGCCTTCACTTCTCCTGGTTGCTGTATTGTGTGAAACTAATGCAGCCACAGATCCGGTGTCCGTATTTGCGCCTTTTCAGGGGTAGAGATTAATGGCTACCCGGTTCCTAAAATGTTCCTCTTCTCTGTCTCCTCTTCCTCAGACCAATGGCTTGGGCCTGGAAATTGTCAGTCTCTCCTAAGGACCTCAGAGCAATTCCTCTGTAACTACTCCTCTGAGCGTCCCGGTGTGACGGGGTGTACATCAGAGCAAAGAGAGACAACAGGCCGAGGATGATCCAACAGGTTTACTAACAGGAATACAGGAACAGCACACGACAAGTTCAAATAAAACAGATTTGGGGGCACCTCCCGATAATCCAAAGTGCCAGATCACGACGAAATAGTCCTCTTCAGAGTCCCAGAAATCCCACTCAATCCACTGGACGGCGAGATCTGTCCGCAGAATCAGATCTCGCTCCCTTCCTCTTCAAACCTCAGCTCCCAACTGCATTTAGAAACAGGAGTGAATTGTCTGAGCTCGTGGGCCCGTCCCTCAAGGGTAGGGGTCTATGCAATGGTTGGGCCCACTAGAAGATTCTAGAAGGTTGGCTCCGAGATGTCTACAGGTTTGTGTAGTTGGCGTTATCCACTGCTTACGAAACAATGAGAAGTTCCCCTGGCTGTGTGGACAAGAGATAATTGCATTATGGGCCCAGAGACACAGGAGATGGGGGGGAAGGTATGGTTACTTACATCCCAAGACATAGTATTACAGCAAATACAGTGAGAAGGTAAAATACATCATGACAATTCCTTCCCCTCCCAACTTGTGTACGTACTATGGACCTCTACAGGTCGCTGGTTAAGTACACGCAGGCATGGCTGACAGGACTCAAGGCTCCTCTTGCCTGGATTGTCCATCTGCATTTTGGTGTTGGCTGCCCCTTCTATATTGTATGGTAAAGTAATCGTCCATTGTCCCCAGAGACTCTGTTCAGCCAGGTGAGGGGATTGTGATCAGTAACCACAGTGAATTCTCGCCCATACAGATACGGCCGTAGTTTCCTAAGGGCCCACACTACAGCCAGACATTCTTTTTCAACAGTTGCATAGGCCACTTCTCGGTCCAGCAGTTTCCTTCTGAGGTAGGCAATGGGGTGTTCGTCCCCAGCTGCATTCACCTGGCTGAGGACAGCTCCCAGTCCATAAGCAGAGGCGTCCGTTTGCACAATAAATCTCCGCTTGTAGTCTGGAGCAGCCAGGACAGGATTGCAGACCAGAGCGTCCTTCAGCCGGTTAAAAGCCTCATCACAGGCTGGAGTCCAGATCATCAGCCGGGGCATTGTTTTCTTGGTCAGGTCGGTAAGAGGCTTGGCCACAGTACTGAAATGAGAAACAAATTTTCGGTAATAACTGGCAGTGCCCAGAAAAGCCATAACTTGTTTCTTAGTTTGGGGTACAGGCCAGTCTCTAATAGCCTGGATTTTGGCAGGCTCAGGACGGAGCTTCCCTCCTCCCACTCTATGCCTTAGGTACTGGACTTCCCCCATCCCCAATTGGCATTTATCGGGTCGAATAGTTAGGCCGGCTGCAAGAATCAGGTCCAAAATAATGGCTACTTGATTCAGATGTTCCTCCCATGTGTGGCTGAAGACGGCGATATCATCCAAGTAGGCACAAGCAAAGTCACCACATCCCCGGAGGATCTGATCCACCATTCTCTGGAAGGTGGCCGGGGCATTTTTCATTCCAAAAGGCATGCTTAGAAATTCTTACAGACCAAAGGGGGTTATAAAAGCGGACCGTTCTCTCCCTTCATCCGTTAGAGGGATCTGCCAGTATCCCTTACTGAGATCCAAGGTAGTGACATATCGGGACCCAGCCAGTCGGTCTAGAAGTTCGTCAATACGAGGCATTGGGTAAGGATCGCTGACGGTATGGTCGTTTAGTCGCCGATAGTCCACGCAAAATCGAGTACTCCCATCCTTCTTGGGTACTAACACCACAGGGGAGGCCCAAGGGCTATGGGAGGCCTGGATTGCCCCAAGCTGTAACATCTCCTCCAGTTCGTGCTGCATGGTGTTTCGAACTGATTCAGGTACCCGGTAAGGAGCTAGTTGTATGGGACGGATGCCCTGAGTGTCCACATGATGTTGGGTGACGGTGGTTCGACCTGGTTGGGATGAGAAAGCAGCCCGTCTCTGTTGAAGCACTTCCAGCATCTGGATTTTCTATAAGGAGTCCAGGTAATCTCCCAGGGGAACCTGTTCCACAGTGGATGGGGCTCTCGCTGCTTCCACGAGATCAGGTAGAGAGTCCTCATCCTCTTGACCATCTTCTGAAGCCAACCGACAGCTTGCTATCATTGGAATGTTCCGGTCATGGTACTCCTTAATCATATTCACATGGACAGTCTTTTGCCTTAGCCCCTGATCATCTAAAGCAAGAAGGTAATTGGTATCATTCAGTTTTCTGAGAACCCGGAAGGGACCCTCCCATGTGGTCTGCAGCTTATTCTGCCGATGGGGAACAATCATTAAGACTTGTTGTCCTTCTACAAACTCCCGATAGCGTGCTTTACGGTCATACCATGTCTTCTGTCTGGTTTGAGCCATACGCAAATGACTCTGGGCAAAACTAGCAAGTTGGGCCAGGGTTTCTCGCAGCTTTAGGACATAAGGGACAACAGGGGTTCCTGTATCTTCAACTTGCCCCTCCCAGTATTCCTTGAGCAGGGTTAAGGGTCCTCGGACCTTTCTTCCATGGAGTAGTTCAAAGGGGGAGAACCCAGTGGACTCCTGGGGAACTTCCCGATAGGCAAACAAGAGATGGGGTAGGTACTTCTCCCAGTCTGAATCTCGGTCCGTGAAGGCCCTCAGCATATTCTTCAGAGTGCCGTTGAATCGTTCACAAAGTCCATTTGTTTGGGGATGATACGGGGTCGTTCGGATCGCTCGTACTCCACAGGTGCGCCACAGACACTGGACCAACTCTGACATAAACTGGGAGCCTTGGTCCGACAAGATCTCACTGGGGAATCCTACTCTGGTAAAAATAATAACCAAGGCCTCGGCCACCTTGGCTGCAGAGATACTTGACAAGGCCACAGCTTCTGGATATCGGGTGGCATAGTCCACAACAGTGAGAATGTACTGCTTTCCAGATTTACTTGGTTTAGCCAGAGGTCCAATGATATCAACAGCTACTCTTTGAAAGGGTTCTTCTATTATAGGGAGCAGTTGCAGAGGTGCCTTTGGGTGATCTCCGGGTCGCCCTCTACGCTGACATATGTCACAAGTTCGGCAGAAATGCGCCACTGCTTGGGAAATCCCCGGCCAATAAAAAGTTTGAGTCAATCGTCTCTCGGTGCGGGTTTTGCCTTGATGGCCAGCCGTAGGAATGTCATGAGCCAGGTGTAATAGGGGAATTCTGTACTTCTGAGGAACAATCAGCTGTTTGCTATAAGTCCAGGGCTTATCTAGGGAGTCGGCATTGGCAACCCGATACAGAAGTCCATTTTCTCTGATAATTCTTTCTCCGTTCTCCCCTAGCTGCCCTATTTCAGCTCGGGCTCTAAAACTAGCAAGTGTGGGGTCAGTCTCTACTTCTTGTCTAAACTGAACTTTATCCCAAGTAACATTCATATTATCCCCACAAGAAGAATCACTCACCGGCTGTAATGGCAGTTCTGGTGGCCTCATTTCCATGGATGGGTTGTACATGTCCACATGGGCTGCTCTCTTGGCTTGACTTCTGGTTACCGCACCGACAAAGTGGCAATGAAGATTCCCCACATCATTTCCTAGAAGAACCTCTGCAGGGAGGCCGCTCATCACACCGACCACACATTGTTTTGCCCCAAAGCCATAATCCAGGGTCACACTCGCTCTTGGAATATATCTCTGGGTACCTCCTGCCAGTTCAATGGCAATTCCTGGTCCCTTTTGAATTGCTTGTGGTTGAATTACTCGGGGATCGGCTATGGTGAGGAAAGCCCCAGTGTCACGGAAGCCAACAACTTTTTGGCCATCCAGCACGACCTCCTGTAGATGTTTGTCCTGAAGATCAGAAGAACAGGTGGCTGGAGCTCGCACTCCATAGACTCCGGGTAGGGGAGCCAGGATATCTGAGTCACTTGGCAAGTCATCAGGCACAGAATCCAGCTCTTCTCCTGGTGAAGGTGTCTGTAGATATTGAACAGGCAAAGGCGGTGTTACGGGGGGCTGTCTGATATTGATAATAACTTAAAGGAGTATCAGACAGTCAGGGTCCACCGTGCAAAGACTCTGCTGCAGACTATGGCAGAGTGAAATACCTCTGTTAACTCACAGAAGGATATAATAAGTAAGTAAAGCAATTCCTCCCTTACTTGGAGGGTGTGTGGAATGATCTCTGTTAATAATCACAGAGACAAAGGCAATGTGTGCGAAATGGCACCTACCTAGGTCCGCTCTTCTAGTGGTGCAAAAGAGACGAACAGCAGCGTAAGCCGCACAAAGCTCCTACCTGCGTTCGCTCCACTAGTGTGCGAGGACACGAACCACTAGATATGGCACCTGCCTGGGTCCGCTCTTCTAGTGGTGCAAAAGAGACGAACAGCAGCGTAAGCCGCACAAAGCTCCTACCTCTGTTCTCTCCCCTAGTGTGCGAGGATACGAACAACTGCCAGACGCAGTATAAGGAACGTTACCCTAGCGGCAACGTCCACCTACGAGTCGAACCACAAGGCCCAGCCAGACCATGTGCCTCAGGCACCTGCCTATGTCCGCTCCCCTAAAAGGTAAGGATACGGACAGCAGCCGAAGCTGTAAGGTATAAGAACGCTACCCTGCCGGTAGCGCTCACCTAGCATAGACAGAGGAATGCCTAGAGGAACGCGCACAGAGCGTCTACTCTTATGCATGAACCAAGAGGACTGAGCGCCATGCGGCGTGTGTCAGGGTCTTATATAGACTCTGTGCCTCATCCAAGATGGAGGACACCAGAGCCAATCCGCTGCCAGAACGACAGGAGTGACGTCATGCTGGCCTATCACCGAGCAAGGCATCACAAGCACATGACCAGCGACCAATCGGCATAGAAGGTGTCAGAGACATGTGACCTCGTGTCAGCGATGATGTCACCCGCACATGTGCAATGGCTCCAAGATAGGACTTAGTCTCCGGCGCTCGCACATGTGCAGTAGCAAGAAATCTGGACATAGTCTCCAGTGCTTGCAGCAACCGTAACAGTACCTCCCCCTCAAGGGCCCCCCTCCCGGCGACGCAGGTAATCGGCAACTATGTCGGGAGCATGGACAGCCTCCTCAGGCTCCCAAGAGCGATGTTCCGGGCCGTAACCCTCCCAATCTATCAAGAAGAACCTGCGCCCTCTAACCATCTTAGAACCAACTATGGCTCGTACCTCATAGCTAGAGCGAGAGGAATCAGAGGCAGGAGAGTGCACTTCACGAGCGTGATGTAAAATAGCCGGCTTTAGCAGTGAGACATGGAATTTGTCATGTATCCTAAGATGGACGGGTAACTTCAATTGGTAGACTACAGGATTTACCTGTCGAAGAACCTCATAAGGACCCAGGAAGCGAGGAGCAAATTTGACAGAGCTCACTCTAAGTCTCACGTGTTTTGCAGAGAGCCACACAAAGTCCCCTGGAGAAAAGACAGGAGCCGGGCGACGAAACCGATCGGACACCGTCTTCATACGGTCCTTAGCTGCTTGGATCGACTCTTGAGTCCGATCCCAAACCTCTCTGGCATTAGTTGCCCAGTCGGCCACAAGAGGAGGAGGTGCAGCAGCGGGAAACGGTACCGGTACCCTAGGGTGTTGCCCATTATTGAGTACGAACGGTGTCTGCCCAGTGGCCTCAGCCAGCGAATTGTTAAGGGCAAATTCTGCCCAGGGTAGGAGGGAGGACCAGTTATCGTGGTTCTCAGCAACAAAGTGTCGTAGGTATATAATCATAGATTGATTGGTACGTTCAACCAAACCATTGGTCTCCGGATGGTATGCCGAAGAGAGATTCAACTCAGTTTGCAGAAGGCTACAAAGATCTCGCCAGAAACGGGAAGTAAATTGCGGGCCTCTATCACAAATGATACGATCTGGCATCCCGGTAAGCCTAAAGACATGCTTGAGGAATAGTTTGGCTAGTACCCTGGAAGATGGGATTCTCGATAACGGTACGAGATGAACCATCCGAGAGAAATGGTCCGTAATGACCCACACAAATCTATGTCCCTGTGAACATGGAAGATCACCCACAAAGTCCATGCCTACCACCTCCCATGGTCTATCTGGCACTGGTAAAGGATGCAAGAGCCCAGCCGGTCTCTGCCGTAATGGACGGTTGCGAGCACACGAGTAGCAGGAACCGACATATCTCTTGACGTGGCTGGCTAAGTGTGACCACCAATACCACCTCTCCAGTAACTCTCGTGTCCGCCTAATACCAAAATCCCCACCCACCTTTGAGGTGTGGGCCCATGACAGTATATCATTCTGTCGATCAGGCGGAACAAAGGTCTTGCCCGGTGGGATTTGGTCTAACGTCACAGGGGAGAGCGTATGAAAAACCCTGGAGGGAAGGATAAGACGAGGTTTGTCAATCTCTTCCTGGGTAGAAAGCATAGAGCGAGACAGGGCGTCTGCCTTGTTATTCTTACTCCCAGACAGATAGTTGATGGAGAAGTGAAAGCGGGAGAAAAACAAGGACCAGCGGGCTTGGCGAGGATTCAGACGCTGAGCGGTTTGTAAGTACGTCAGATTCTTATGGTCTGTATAGACCTGGAAAGGATGTTTCGCTCCTTCCAGCAAGTGACGCCACTCCTCCAAGGCTAATCTCAAGGCGAGCAGTTCCCTATCCCCAATGGTATAGTTTCTCTCTGCCGGTGAAAAGGTTTTCGCAAAGAAGAAACAAGGCCTTTTTCTACCTGCACCGTTCTTTTGATACAAGACCGCACCAGCACCCACTGAAGAGGCATCAACCTCTAAGAGGAAGGGCTAAAGGTCCAGTCACACTAAACAACTTACCAGCGATCCCAACAACGATAGGGATCGCTGGTAAGTTGCTAGGAGGTTGCTGGTGAGATGTCACACTGCGACGCTCCAGCGATCCCACCAGCAACCTGACCTGGCAGGGATCGCTGGAGCGTGGCTACACGAGTTGCTGGTGAGCTCACCAGCAACCAGTGACCAGCCCCCAGCGCCGCGTGGAAGATGCTGCGCTTGGTAACTAAGGTAAACATCGGATAACCAACCCGATATTTACCTTGGTTACCAGCTCACGCAGCTACACGTGCAGAGAGCAGGGAGCAGCGCACACTGAGCGCTGGCTCCCTGCTCTCCTAGTACAGCACACATCGGGTTAATTACCCGATGTGTGCTGCAGCTAAATGTGCACAGAGCAGGGAGCAGCGCACACCGCTTAGCGCTGGCTCCCTGCTCTCCTAGCTACAGCACACATGGGGTTAATTACCTGATGTGTACTGCAGCTAAATGTGCACAGAGCAGGGAGCAGTGCACACTGAGCGCTGGCTCCTTGCTCTCCTAGTTACAGCACACATCGGGTTAATTAACCCGATGTGTCCTGCAGCTACATGTGCACAGAGCAGGAGCCAGCATTGACAGTGAGAGGGCGGAGGCTGGTATCAAAGGTAAATATCGGGTAACCAAGGACAGGGCTTCTTGGTTACCCGATGTTTACATTGGTTACCAGCCTCTGCAGAAGCCAGCTCCTGCTGTCTGCACATTTAGTTGTTGCTGTCTCGCTGTCACACACAGCGATCTGTGCTTCACAGCGGGACAGCAACAACTAAAAAATGGCCCAGGACATTCAGCAACAACCAACGACCTCACAGCAGGGGCCAGGTTGTTGCTGGATGTCACACACAGCAACATCGCTAGCAACGTCACAAAAGTTGTTCGTTAGCAGCGATGTTGCTAGCGATGTTGCTAGCGATGTTGCTTAGTGTGACGGGGCCTTTACTCTCATCGGGTCTTTGAAGAATGGGTGCAGTTGAAAAGTGTCTTTTTACTGCCTCAAAAGCCTGAGATGTCTCAGTAGACCAGGCTTTGGGATTAGCACCTTTCTTAGTCAAGGCCACCAAAGGGGCCACCAAAGTAGAAAAATGGGGTATGAACTGCCTGTAATAATTTATGAATCCTAAGAAGCGTTGCACCGCCTTCAAGGAATGAGGTTCGGACCATTGCAGGACAGCAGAGAGCTTCGCAGGATCCATAGCCAGGCCCTCTTGTGAGATAATGTAACCCAAAAAAGGCAATGAGGACTGCTCGAATACACATTTCTCGAGTTTAGCAAACAATGAGTGCTCCCTTAAACGGGAAAGGACACGAACGACATCCTGACGATGAGTCTCCAGATCAGGAGAAAAAATCAGGATGTCGTCCAGATACACCACTACTGAGGATAACAGTAAATCCCTGAACACATCGTTTACGAAGTCCTGAAATACTGCGGGTGCATTACATAACCCAAAAGGCATGACGAGGTATTCATAGTGACCGTCTCGGGTGTTAAAAGCGGTCTTCCATTCGTCACCCTTTCGAATTCGTACCAAGTTATACGCACCCCATAGATCCAACTTCGTAAAAACTGGAGCTCCTCTCAGTCTGTCAAAGAGCTCCGAAATTAAAGGTAATGGGTATTTGTTCTTTATTGTGATTGCGTTGAGACCCCTGTAATCTATGCAGGGACGCAAATCACCCTCTTTCTTCCGAACAAAGAAAAACCCAGCTCCCGCGGGAGAGACAGACTTACGAATGAACCCCTTCTCTAAACTCTCTCTTATATAGGTCGACATGGCCTCCGACTCCGGTATCGACAGGGGGTAAACCCTGCCTTTAGGTGGAACCGAACCTGGGATAAGGTCTATGGCACAGTCATACGGCCTATGGGGTGGAAGAACCTCAGCACCCTGTTTGGAGAACACGTCAGCGAACTCCAGATAGTGTGTAGGTATGGGAGAGAGATCAGTAGATGCAACCGCAATGACCTTAGGTGGTAAGGGAAGACATCGGGACTGACATTTCGAACCCCAACTAATAATGCTGTCAGACTCCCAGTCAATGTGAGGAGCATGAGTCCGAAGCCATGGGAGACCCAGAAGGACGTCGTCTATACCCTCAGGCAAAACAAGAAAAGAAATCTCCTCTATGTGACCCTGAGACAGGGAAAGGCGCAAGGGAACTGTCCTCAATGTAATGTGGTCAGGCAACATAGTTCCATTAACAACACGGACAGGAATAGGCGCCTCTAACATGATAGAGGGAATATTGTGTCCCTTTACAAATCCTGAGGACACAAAAGTCCCGTCAGCTCCGGAATCCACAAAAGCCATAATAGGCTATGTATTCTCAGATAACGAGAGCTGACCTGGGATACAACACTTAGAGGGTGCAGAAGACGTCTCTAGTAACCCCCCTCTAATGGTTACTAGGCCAGGGAGTTTCCCTGACGACTAGGACACTTGTTGGCATAGTGCCCAGCCTGACGACATACGTAACATATAGGAGGACCAGACTTGCGTAGTCTGGAAGACGTATGACCTAACTCCATAGGAGTGGGAGATGTTTCAGATGCTGAGGAAGATGGTAGTGGACCCTCAACAACTGGAATAGCCCGATGCTTAGGGCGTGAGGAAGTGACCTCGAGTCTACGTTCCTTATGGCGTACATCGATCCTCGTTGCTACTGTGATCAAGTCCTCCAGAGAAGCAGGGACCTCACGAGTAGCAAGAGCATCCTTGACATAGCCTGCCAACCCTCTCCAGAAGATAGGAATCAACACCTTCTCTGGCCAATCTAGTTCTGCCACCAGAGTTCTAAAAGCAATGGCATAAGAACTAGTGGATAACGAACCCTGAGATAGATCTAACAGTCTCAGGGCCGCATCATGGGTAACCTGCGGACCCATTAATACTGCCTTAAGAGCATCAAGAAAGTCTTGATGTCTCAGAGTAACCACATCAGAGCGCTCCCATAGGGGAGTCGCCCATTCTAAGGCTTTGTCCTGAAGTAAGGAGATGATAAAGCCTACTCTGGACCTCTCCGTAGAGAAGCGAGAAGAGTTGACCTCTAGGTGTATCTGACACTGACTAATGAAACCACGACATGATCTGGCATCGCCAGAATATCTGTTTGGCAGAGCAAGTCGAGGATCATGTGCAGATGTCACCATGGTCTGAGGTTTATCCTCTATACTCTTGAGCCGTGACTCAAGTACTTGTATGTAACGGTGTAACTGCTGATATTCTGCCATAACTGCCAGACCCTTGGCTCAGTCCTAATGTTACGGGGGGCTGTCTGATAATAACTTAAAGGAGTATCAGACAGTCAGGGTCCACCGTGCAAAGACTCTGCTGCAGACTATGGCAGAGTGCAATACCTCTGTTAACTCACAGAAGGATATAATAAGTAAGTAAAGCAATTCCTCCCTTACTTGGAGGGTGTGTGGAATGATCTCTGTTAATAATCACAGAGACAAAGGCAATGTGTGCGAAATGGCACCTACCTAGGTCCGCTCTTCTAGTGGTGCAAAAGAGACGAACAGCAGCGTAAGCCGCACAAAGCTCCTACCTGCGTTCGCCCCACTAGTGTGCGAGGACACGAACCACTAGATATGGCACCTGCCTAGGTCCGCTCTTCTAGTGGTGCAAAAGAGACGAACAGCAGCGTAAGCCGCACAAAGCTCCTACCTCTGTTCGCTCCCCTAGTGTGCGAGGATACGAACAACTGCCAGACGCAGTATAAGGAACGTTACCCTAGCGGCAACGTCCACCTACGAGTCGAACCACAAGGCCCAGCCAGACCATGTGCCTCAGGCACCTGCCTATGTCCGCTCCCCTAAGAGGTAAGGATACGGACAGCAGCCGAAGCTGTAAGGTATAAGAACGCTACCCTGCCGGTAGCGCTCACCTAGCATAGACAGAGGAATGCCTAGAGGAACGCGCACAGAGCGTCTACTCTTATGCATGAACCAAGAGGACTGAGCGCCATGCGGCGTGTGTCAGGGTCTTATATAGACTCTGTGCCTCATCCAAGATGGAGGACACCAGAGCCAATCCGCTGCCAGAACGACAGGAGTGACGTCATGCTGGCCTATCACCGAGCAAGGCATCACAAGCACATGACCAGCGACCAATCGGCATAGAAGGTGTCAGAGACATGTGACCTCGTGTCAGCGATGATGTCACCCGCACATGTGCAATGGCTCCAAGATAGGACTTAGTCTCTGGCGCTCGCACATGTGCAGTAGCAAGAAATCTGGACTTAGTCTCCAGCGCTCGCACATGTGCAGTAGCAAGAAATCTGGACATAGTCTCCAGTGCTTGCAGCAACCGTAACAGGCGGTCTGTAGATGTTCTGTCTCCGAACACCTGGACATTGGAATTGCATGTGCCCAGGCTGCCCACACCCATAACATCTGCGCTCTGGGATTCTTCCTCCACGTCGTATTCCCAAAGGTGGAGCATGAGTAATGCGAGGCACAGTCACACGAAGGTCCCCATGAGTTGACAGTCTAGGGTGATGGTGAATATTGGGGCCAGAAGGACCAGGGGCTGCCAGCATTGGGTGGTTGGTGGTTTTTTTCTCACTGGGTAGTAGTTTTTTCCACTGTGGCTTGATGGTGAGAGCCTCATCAGCTAGAGCTGCAGCTTCCTCCACAGTGGCTGGTCTCCTTTCACGCACCCATTCCCGGATCTCAGCGGGGCACTTGAAGTAAAACTGCTCTTTTAGGAGGACCTGGAGGACGGTCTCCAAGGTTAAGGCCTCCTCTGCCTCCAGCCAACGATGCCACAGATGTTTGAGTTTGTGGGCATACATCTTGAAGGACACTTCCTCATCACATGCTAAAGTACGGAACTGAGTCTTGTAAGTGTCTGGCGTTACAGCATAATGTTCTAGAATAGTCTGTTTAATATCCGCATACTCACAGTTCCACCGAGGGTCCATAGCTCTATAGGCTGCAGCAGCTCCACCCTCTAAGAGCCCAACCAGATGCCGGATGCGCTCCCTTTCTGGGACTTCCATTAATCGACACTGATGCTCAAAGTCCTGGAAGAAGCCCTCAATGTCACCAGCAGCCTCATTAAACTGCTTGAAGTCTTTGCGGGACACCCTGGGAAGTTCCCTCATGATGGGTGCTGGGGTTACAGTCTCTCTGGAACCTCTCGCGGCTTCCACAGCGAGCTGCTTATCCAGCAGTGCCATCTCCTCCATCCTGCGCTCCTTCTCTTTAGCTCCACGCATGACCTCCATCTTATATTCTATGGTGGTCTCCTCTCCCAGCAAGGCCATCTCCTCCTCGTACCACACAACCCATTGACTTTTTTGGGTATTTACCTCCGGCTCCCCTTGCTGTGGAAATTGTTCCTCGGTGCCATCTTGCAGGCAAGCGTTTTCCAATGCCTCAATTAGTTGCTCCTTAGAGAGTCCTTTGTAGCCGACACCTAATTCACGGGTCTTTGTTTGTAGGCTCACCACAGTCCAGTTCCTGTATCCTGAGGTTCTGGTTTCAGACGTTGATTGGCCGTTGTCCTCCATTTCTTCTGCTCTGATCCCGCCGCTGCCACCAGTTTGTGACGGGGTGTACATCAGAGCAAAGAGAGACAACAGGCCGAGGATGATCCAACAGGTTTACTAACAGGAATACAGGAACAGCACATGACAAGTCCAAATAAAACAGATTCGGGGGCACCTCCCGATAATCCAAAGTGCCAGATCACGACGAAATATTCCTCCTCAGAGTCCCAGAAATCCCACTCAATCCACTGGACGGCGAGATCTGTCCGCAGAATCAGATCTCGCTCCCTTCCTCTTCAAAACTCAGCTCCCAACTGCATTTAGAAACAGGAGTGAATTGTCTGAGCTCGTGGGCCCGCCCCTCAAGGGTAGGGGTCTATGCAATGGTTGGGCCCACTAGAAGATTCTAGAAGGTTGGCTCCGAGATGTCTACAGGTTTGTGTAGTTGGCGTTATCCACTGCTTATGAAACAATGAGAAGTTCCCCTGGCTGTGTGGACAAGAGATAATTGCATTATGGGCCCAGAGACACAGGAGGTGGGGGGGAGGTATGGTTACTTACATCCCAAGACATAGTATTACAGCAAATACAGTGAGAAGGTAAAATACATCATGACACCCGGCTCCAACAGAAAAACTAAACTGTCAATTTTACCTCAGATCAGAATATCTCTAGGGGAGTCTCTTGAGCTCCCCCTTCTGGCCAGAGGTGGTAGTGCAGTGTCTGCTCTAGTGCTTGTATTGAGTAACTAATGATGGTTTTACTGTGGCTAATACCCCTAGGGGTGCCACATTCCCCCTTAGTGAATAACAGTACTCCGGGACTGTGATACAATAAACAAATGATATAACAATTAATATTTACAGAGTCGTAAAAATAAAAAAATACAAAAACCACTAAAAGGGCAAAAATAGAGTTCTGTAAAAAGTCACTTCAAACAGCGTCCATTAATACAGTTCTATTCTTGAAGATATTGAAATAACTAACTGTCCGCTAGAAAAGGCACTGCAATTAGCGTCCTGAAACTCGGTTCCATTTTTCCAACAGAGTCCAAAAGAAAGTCGAAAAAGATCAAAAAGCAAAAACAGTTTTTCTGGAGTTTTAGTCTATCGCCTCCGGGCTGGTAACTATTTACAAGTAGTTTTACCACAACCAGTCCTGTGGCATGGTTCATAGTTAATAATGAAGAAAAGTTCAAGAATATGTAAATAGTTCATACAGGAAAGTCTCTGTAGGTACTGGGCTTAAACGTTGCAAACTAATAACTAATGACTAAACTAAATTTTTCTAAATTCTGTTAGATGTACTACATAACATATATACAATTAACATTTTAACTTATTCACATTTGATAATCTGCATATTTTGCCGGTAGTTGACCTTGAGTACTACGCTGGGACCTACGTAAGGCTAGTGTACTAGGCGTACTTAGCGTGCTGGTATGAGTGGATGTGTACCTACCGGGTGCTTCTGGTTCTGCTAAGGATGATTCCACGTTTCTGGGGTTGGCAAGTCCACCGTGACCGGGATCACTATAACTAGGAATCTGTTTTTCCTGTCTTGGGACTTCTTGTGGTACAGGGTCAATTTCTGATTCTGTTTGTCTTGGGGCTTCTGGTTGTACGGGCTCTGGTGTTAGTTCTGATACTTGGTAAAAGTCCATCATTGGTACTACCACTGCACCATGGTACGTGGGCCAGGTTTTAGGAAAGTCTCCTAAGACTATGAATTTTTTCTTCCTCTTCCTTAACTGGTTGAACCTGTATGGGTTGGATTACTTCAGGTTCCGATTGGATAACTTCTGGCTCTTTCAAGGTTTCAGGACATAGTTTCAGATTGTCTCTTGACACTAGTACTGATGTTAGCCCTCCGTTTTTGCTGATAAGGCACATTTTAGGATTGTTCACTCTTGCTGGTAAAATTGTGTACGGGATGGTTTCCTACTGATTATCCAGTTTATAGGTGCGACGATTTCTCTTTAGTACTTGGTCACCAGGTTTTAACGGGGTTGCTAGAGCATGCTGATTATAATTTCGTTCTTGTCTTTCTCTAGCTTGCTGGAGACTTCTTTCCACACACTCTTGTACTTGGCGATACTGCTGTTAACGTAGGGTATCCCAACTGGAATCTTGCACTTCTGCATCCGGTTTCAGAATTCCCATTTCTAGATCAATTGGTAGCTTACCGGGTCTTGCACGCATAAGGTAAGCTGGGGTGCAATTTTAGAGCTTACTGGGACATTGTTATATAGGTCTACCAAGTCGGGCAATTTCTCCGGCCATTGATTTCTTTCTGACTCCGGCAAGGTCTTCAATAAGTCAATTACAATATGGTTCATCTTTTCGCATAAGCCATTTGTTTGAAGATGATATGCTGTTGTCCGGACCTTCTTGCAACCATACATATTGCAGAAGTCTCTGAAGATCTCTGATTCAAAGGCTGTACCTTGGTCTGCAAGTACTTGCTCAGGGTAACCATGGGGTCTGCAAAAGTATGTTTGGAACGCCTTAGCTGCTGTTTTTGCTGTGAGATCCTTCACGGGTACCACCACTAAGAAGCGTGAGTAATGGTCCACGATGGTTAAGGCATAGACATAGCCAGACCGGCTTGGTGTCAACTTCACATGGTCTATGGCGACAAGCTCAAGTGGTTGCTTCGTGATTATGGGCTGGAGTGGTGCTCTCTGGTTTCATTGATCTTTCCTTCTGAGGTTGCACGGGCCACAGTTTCTGCACCATTCTTCAATTGATCTTCTCATACCAACCCAGTAGAATCTTTCTCTCAAGAGTATTTCTAGTTTCTTCCATCCGAAATGACCGGCACCATTGTGGTAAGCTTCCAGGACCATCTTTACATCCTGTTTAGGCACTATTATTTGCCAGACTAATTCATGTGTCTTTGGATTAGTGTACCTTCTGCAGAGCTTCCCTTGATACAAGAACATTCTGCCTCTCTCTTTCCAGAGTTGATGTGTCTCTTCCGGGGCAGTCTGGTTGGAAAATGCACCTTGTTTCGTCAGCAGTTCCTTTACCAACTTCACAGCCGGATTGCTGTCTTGCGTGTCAGCCCATTTGTGGTGTGCTAATGGGTTAAGAGTCGCTTGTTGTTGTTTCTGATAGGCACCTGACTGATACTGTCCTATCTTGGGACTATGGAAGGCCGGTAGTTCAATTTCTTCAAGCTCCTCCGGTTCCTCTTCCACATTTTCCAAGTGTGGCATCCAGGATAAGGCATCTGCATTTCCATTCTTGCGGCCTGCTCTATACTTGATCACAGAGTTGTAATTAGACAGCCGGGCTATCCATCGTTGTTCCAGCGCACCTAATTTTGCTGTATCCAGGTGGGTCAACGGGTTGTTATCAGTATAGATGGTGAATTCTGCAGCTGCCATATAGTGTTTGAAACGCTCGGTTACAGCCCAGACTACTGCCAATAATTCTAACTTGAAGGAGCTGTAATTTTCCGGATTTCTTTCAGTAGGCCGGAGCTTTCTACTTGCAAAGGCGATGACTTTCTCCTTGCCTCCCTGCTTTTGTGACAGTACTGCTCCTAGTCCCACATTACTGGCATCTGTGTAGAGGATGAAGGGTTGATGGTAATCTGGGTATGCTAGAACCTTTTCTCCTGTCAGTGCCTTCTTTAGCTTCTCAAAGGACTCTTCCCTCTCGTCAGTCCACTGGAAAGGAGGATTCCGGGCTGAGGGCTTCCTTGACTGCCCTACCAGGATGTCTTGTATGGGTGCTGCTAACTTTGTGAACCCTTTTATGAATCTGCGATAGTAGCCCACCAGTCCCAGGAATTGCCTCACCTCTTTCACGCTGGTGGGTCTTGGCCAATCCCTTATCAAGGTTACTTTTTCGGGATCCGGTGCTACTCCTTCTGAACTTACAACGTGTTCCAGGTACTGTACCTTTGGCTTAAGAAGGTGACATTTGGATGGCTTGATCTTCATGCCATATTCGGACAAGGCTTCAAATACTTCTGCCAAGTCTTGTAGGTGTTGCTCATAAGTCTTGGAGTAGACTATCACGTCATCTAGGTACAGGAGGACGGTTTCAAAATTCTTGTGTCCTAGACAGCACTCCATCAGTCGCTGGAAGGTACCGGGTGCATTGCAGAGTCCGAACGGCATACAATTAAATTCACAGAGACCCATCGGTGTGGTGAATGCTGTTTTTTCCTTGTCTCTTTCCGCCACAGGGACCTGCCAATACCCACTTGTTAAGTCTAAGGTGGAAAAATAGTTAGCAGATCTTAATGCTGATAATGATTCCTCTATTCTAGGTAGGGGGTACGCGTCTTTATGGGTAATGTGATTAATCTGCCGGTAGTCCACGCACATTCTCATGGTTCCGTCTTTCTTTTTAACCATCACTAGAGGGGCCGCCCAGGGGCTACAGCTGTCTCTTATTACCCCGGCTTGTTTCATATCCCTCAGCATATCTTTTGCACATTGGTAGTGAGCGGGCGGTACGGGTCTATATCTCTCTTTTATTGGTGGGTGGTTACCGGTGGGTATTGTGTGTTCTACCCCTTTGATCTGCCCAAAATCTAGCGGGTGTTTACTGAAGACTTGTTCATATTCTCTCACTAGCCTGTACACCCCTTGTTTTTGATGGGTAGGTGTTAAATCTGTTCCTACGTACAACTGTTAAAACCAATCCTCCAATTCTCCACGTGAACCATTGTCGTCCGTCTGACATGAAGGATCCAAGGGTTCAATGGCTGTGATGGCATTGTTGTCAACGGCATATAGTTTCGCCATAGTAGCATACCTCGGTAAAGTGACCTCTTCTTCTCCACAATTTAAAAGACGTATTGGCACCCTTCCCCGGTGTACCTCGACTACTCCCCCGGCTGTCAGTATAGTGGGCCTACCATCAGTGTACACGGGTTCTACCAAAGCCTGGTAATTTTACCCTTTTATGCCTATTGCGGCTCTGCACCATACCAACATTTCGGTTTTAGGCGGAATTACAATAGGGGTTGGATCACTTACCCTCACACTGCCAATTTCTCCACCTGCAACTTCTACCTGTTGCTTTAACACCAAAGCTTTTATCTCTCTCTGTAGAATTCTTTGCTGGTCACATCTGGCAGTCTTGGCGAGTTGCTGTAAAACAGTAAGGACCTCGGAAAAACAATTTTCTATTACATTCATTCCTATCAATACAGTTGGTTCACGATCTCGCCGGTCAACATCAACAACAATAATACCTTGCTTCTGTAATTCTACCCTACCAATCTTGATAGTTATTTCCCTAAAACCTACTTGCGGTACTATCTCACCATTACTAGCCCATATACTCAATGCAACGTTAGATGGTCCTTTATCAATGTCTGTATCAGCCCAGTACCTCTTATAAAGGATATGCGGAATCGATGATATCTGGGAACCGGTGTCCAGCAGGGCGTTGAGGGGAATACCGTCCAGCACGATAGGGATAACGGGACGCCCTCCTACGTACTTGTCATGCCAGGGTGTTGGACCTTGAAAGTTCATTCCTGCGAAGCGGCCCGCCTTCCCAGGGGATCCTTGTTTAAAGCACATTCCTGGGCAAAGTGGCCTGGCTCCTTGCAACGACGGCAAATGGGCTGTCCATCCGGCTGGAAGCGGTCGCTTGGTCGTCCTCTCCACGCTGGGTACCTCATGGGCCTCATCCATGGAACATCCTCTTTGCTGGTCGCCAACTCGATCTTGGGTGTAGTCTGGGATCCACGCAACTCCTGAATGATTTTAGCCATTGAAGCAACGGTGTCTGTCAGGGCAGCAATCTTTTGATGGAGAGCCTCATTGGTGTTAGGCTCCAGAGATTTAGCAATAGCCCCTGACATGGCTGATGTCACTGTCACTCCCTGCTGCTGAGGTGCCTCTGCAATAGTTAGAGACAAATCCAGATCCCGGGGCGCCTCTGCCTGCTGGAGACGAATGGCACTTTCCTTTAATTAAGCAAATGTCAGTTCGGGATCCTTAAAGGCCAGCATGCTTAAATGCCCCCTGTGAGAAGGGGTTAAGAGTCCCTCAATAAATTGATCTTTCGATAACTTATCTGCTCCGGTGGTAAAAACAGATTCTGCTAATGTAAGTGCTTTGAGCGCCTCCTGTAGATTTAAAGCAAAGTCTCTCACGCTCTCATTGGGTTTCTGTTTACAATTAAAGAATCTTGTTTTAGCCTTACTGCCGGCAGTGATTTCAAAAACTGCTTTCAATCCGGCTATTATATGTTTAACAGTGTCTTTTGCATCTACTGGCCAGGCTGTGACTTCCTGCAGGGCACTGCCACGTAATTGTCCCATAAGATGACCAACACGCTGAATCTCTGTCAGGGCAGGGTACATGTTGAAGTAGGCTTGCAGCTTCTCATTAAAGTTATCAAGAGTATTTGGCTTACATTCATAGTGTGGTAGCCACGGGGCACCTGGAGTATAGGGCATCAGAAATGGCATAATGGGCGCTGCTCCTTGCGCCGCTGGGCTGCCAGACGCTCTATTCATATTTTGTCCTTCTGCTGCGGTCGCATCACCTGGTGCATCAGCATCTCCGTGTTGCGCCCCCTTAGTTAATCTGGACCCTTCCGGTCCTCTGCTTCCGTCGGGATGGCGCACAATAGTTCCACGGTGCAGCAGGATTTATTTATTTATTTTAGTCAGAGCTTAGGCTGTGGCGCTGTTCAAATAACAGTCTCGCGTCCTGGCAGTTATGGAGTGATTACCTCAGAGGATGGCGGCCATTTTGTCCCCATGTCTTTCAATGGGAAAAAGTCAATTTCAATGGTTTTCAATGGGGAAAATAAATTTTCTTTAATAAAGTCAATTTTTGATGTTTTTTCACACAGTTTTTTTTTTGGCCAATTTTACTGGAAATCACGGCACACAATACCCAGTTTAGCTGGGCACGGTAAATCCTGTTCGTGATGCCAATTTGTGACGCCCAGGAGACCGGGGTACCCAGCACCGGATCGGGGATCTATTTCTTGAGGGGATGTCACGGGTGGCTCGACCCGGGCTGTGGTCTCAGGCGATGCACAGTGCAATGGGGGTATTTACAGGGGATAAATAAAAGTTTATAAGAGTTTTTCGTGATGCCACCCGGAAAAAATGTGGCTATTTATGGCCACTGCTGCCAGTAGCTGGCCGGGGATGATGATGTGGGGCAGCTGAGGTGGAAAGTCCTTTCCGGGTAGGGCTGTGGGTCCCAGGCAGGTGAGGTAAAAGTCAATGGTGGTAATTGATAATGGTATTGTGAGGAGACTTTAGGGCCGCAGACACTTACTTGATCAGCAACAGGTTTTCTCAGCTTCGATGGTCCCAATCCTGGATAGGTGGCAACTGTCCAAATGAGAGACTGAGGTGCAGGCAACGTTTAACCGGTTTACTTTAACAAAAACTGCATAACAACAAGTCCCATCACTGGAGTCTGTATCAGGAGGACTAAGTTACTCTGCCCTGCCGGGTCCTTGGCGTCCTTCTTTGCGCTGTCTGTGTGTGGCCCTGCTGCTGTGTGTGAACTGGCTGCTGGCCCAAACTGTCCCTCTCGGGTCCTAATTCAACAGGCAACTTGAGTCCTTTTTCTCTGCTTACCCCCTCCGGGAGTACCGCTGAACTCACTGGATGTTGCTGTGTCTGACCCTGGTGAAGCTTGAATCGCCTTCACTTCTCCTGGTTGCTGTATTGTGTGAAACTAATGCAGCCACGGATCCGGTGTCCGTATTTGCACCTTTTCAGGGGTAGAGATTAATGGCTACCCGGTTCCTAAAATGTTCCTCTTCTCTGTCTCCTCTTCCTCAGACCAATGGCTTGGGCCTGGAAATTGTCAGTCTCTCCTAAGGACCTCAGAGCAATTC